>NC_043716.1:58128201-58144410 GCF_006229205.1 Suricata suricatta | reverse complement strand
CGGGGCGTGGGGGGGTGAGGTGGGGAGGGCGGGGCGTGGGGGGGTGGTAGTGGGGAGGGCGGGGTGTGGGGGGGTGAGGTGGGGAGGGCGGGGCAGCCTCCGCTCTCACAAGGCAACTCCAGCCCGGACCTTTCCCGCAGACCAGAGAGCCCCCGGGCAGTGCGGTGCGGCCAGCCTGTCCGGCCCCCAGTCCCTCCCAGGCCTGCCCGCCAGGCCAGCCTGCCCTCGGAAGCCATGTTCAGAACCACAAAGCCCTTTCTGTTACTTTTCTTTCTGTGTAGGGGCCTGAACTGCTTCCTACTGGGGGCACTCGGACCCCTTAGCCTGGGAGCCGAGGCCACACGCCATCCCGGGGACGGTGTGTGCCTCCCACGGACTCCCCTCGCCCTCCCAGCCGCCTCTGCAGGTGCACTTCCCGGTTAGCGCCGTGCACCCTGCAGGTCCCGCTCACCACACCGCTCCTGTGCCGCTCCCATGCCCTCCCCAGCCCCGGCTCATGTGCTGACCCCTGTGCCACCCTAGTCTGCACCTCTGGTCATCGGCTGCGTCACTTAGCGCCTGCACTGCCTCCTGCTGCTTCGCTGCTTGCCCGTCTCTCCACAGGCGCTTGGCCCCCGGCAGACCCTGGCTCTTCACTGAGGCCCTGGGAAAATTACCTGTGGGTCCGGCCCCAAACCCACGACCAGGCCTCCGTGTTCCCCCTTGGAGCACGCTCCACGGACAACTTCAGCTCAACCTGCTTCTCTGGGAGCGGCAAGAATGACACTTCATGTCCTCCTGTCCTGGTGGTGGGACCCACTGCCGTCTGGGGTACGCCTCCTCATGCCCCAGGTCCCTCACAGCACTAGTCCTGGCCCCCGGTCCCTTCTGCCTGGTCCCTGGTCTGTGATCTCTAATTTCTCGTCCATGGTCTCTGATCCCCAATCCCTGATTTCTAGTCCCTGGTCCCTAATATCTGGTCTCTGGTCCCTGATCTCTGGTGCTTGGTCTTCGATCCCTGCTCTCTGATCTCTAGTCCCTGGTGCCTGAAATATGATCTCTGGTCCCCATTCGCAGGTGCCTCATCTCTGATCCCTGGTCCCTGAACTTTGATCAGTGTTCTTGATCTCTGGTCTCTAGTCCTTCAACTCTGATACCTGATCTCTAATCTAGTTTCTGATCCCTGGTCCCTGAAATCTGATCTCTCACTGCTGTCCCTGACGTCTGATCACCGGGCCCTGATCTCTGGTCCCTGGTCCCTGAGCCCCAGTACAAAGGGACTGATGGCCTTTCTTTGCCCTCAGGTGCTTCTTTCCCTTGAGCTAAAAGGCGCTGAGTCCTGAGACCACACATGGCTGTGAGTCAGGGATCTGTCAGGACTTCGAATCCGTGCTTCACAGGCACGGTCTCTTGATGACCATTTCTGGGCTATTTTCTGCAGAAGAACATGAAAGCGGGTGCTTGTGTTCAGCTCTGAGGAGAACAGGGGCTTCTGGTAGCTCCTGCTTTGGTGGGGAGACCCGCCAGGGCTTCCCCTCACCCACCCCACTGTTCTACTGTCAGGGAGGACTTGTTGGCTGGGAGCCCCCCGGGTGTTGGCTGGCAGCTCTGCCTGCCTCCGCCCCGGTGGAGTTGAAGTCCCTGAGACCGGGGGCCCCTGGGCGGGCTGCTGTCACACACGGTTCTCTCCGTCTGTATGGATGTGGGGGAGAACGACGAGCAAGGGATGATTCCGAATGCCTCAAAATCACGAATTAGCACAGCTCCACGACCAAGCGGCCCGGTCTTCCATCCCAGCAGGTGGGGAGAGGGGCCGGTCAGACCGTGCGTGGCAGGGTCATTCATGTGTCCGCGGGCTGTGGCCCCGTCCACGGACAGGAGGA
Organism: Suricata suricatta; assembly: GCF_006229205.1. Lineage (NCBI taxonomy): Eukaryota > Metazoa > Chordata > Mammalia > Carnivora > Herpestidae > Suricata > Suricata suricatta. The sequence continues at coordinate 58,142,548 of NC_043716.1, read as the reverse complement.
GCATGGTGGGGCAGCTCGGGGACCAAGGCTCAGAGATGAGCACCGAGACTGGGGGCCCTGCACGGGCCACCTCTAGGCACTCGAGGGCTGGGTGGCACTGTTGGTGGCAGCCTGGCAGGGCGGGGAGACCTGCTTGGGGCAGGCCCATGGTTTACATCCTGGAGCAGACGCGGGGCTCTGGTTGGGGAGTGTGGGAGTGGCACTGCCCTGGAGGGTGCGTCTGGGTGGCTGTGAGGGCCAGGCTGGCCAGGCCCGGCGTGTGTGCTGGTGGGGGAAACGGCCTTTCCCTAAAGTCTGATGGGCGAGGAGGGAGGCCGGGTGGGATCAGAGGGTCCCGGTGGCCCCTGCGCAGCTGGTTACCAGCCGACCCTGACATCGACAGGAAGGAAGCAGGCTCAGAGCAAGACAGGGGCCAAGGTCCCAGGGCAGGCGGCAGCTCCTGGGCCTGGTCACTGCCCCTGCCTTCCACCCTGGGTTCTCCAGACTCCCAAGAACCCGGCGGCCGAGACTCTGCCAGCATCCGCATGTCGGGCGCCCTCCTGCCCCAAGCCCAGCACTGTGTGGGGGGCGTTCTCCTCAAAGAGGAGTCCTTCCCGTGCCCAGTCCACCCTCTTCCACCATGAAGACCAGACCTTGCACTCTCGAAGCCAAATGTAAGGGAAGTTTAAGGAAAAATACACAAACTGACCCTAAGATTTCCTTCTTAATTACGTGTAGCTGTATCAGCCATACGACTGTCTGAGGGTGGGGGCGGAGAGAGCAAGGGTGGAGGCTGGGTCCCCATTTCTGGGGCAGACGCCAGAGACCAGTGGGGGCCAAGCTCCGCAGGTGGGGGCCCACGGGCAGGAGGGCATTCAGAGGCAGAACCCAGCCCAGGTTAGACAGTGTGCCGCGGTCACCTGGCCCTGTCCCACGGGCATCGGGAGGCAGCACACAGACCCCGTCCGCAGCCTGCGATTTCCCACAAACCGCTTGTAAGCCGGGAGGAGGCAGCCTGCGGCCCGAGCCAGGGCCGGAGTGAGGCAGGCCCGGAGGCCCCGGGGCCTCAGACTTCACACAGACATCCCGGGTGGCGCCAGGGTCTCCGACGCTCTCGGGGACACTGAGCTGGCCGGCGGGAGTGCGGCAAGGCCTTCATGGAAGGCGTTTCCGTAATCCCTGGATCCCCAGAGAGGGCAAGAGGGCACAGCGCCCACACATGGGGAGGGCTGGGATTCAGGGACTTTGCACCCCAGGGGGTTACCCCAGAGGAGGGCTCCGCAAGGGGCGCACACCTACCTGCCCGCCCTCGTCAAACGGGCCCACGTGGGCCAACCACGCTCGAGCGCAGAGCCAGGCGGGCTGGATCACGGTTGGGCCATTGGAGGTGAACACCTAGAAGCAATGACAGTGACACCGTCATCAGGGAAGAACACCTTGTGCCAGACAACTTACAACTACTTCCACAAAGTCTAAGTCAGAACGGGGCTTCGTGGTCACATCGCAGTGTCTGGGGCCCAAGGCCAGCAGATGGGGGGAGAGGGGCCACCAGAAGCAGTGGCCCCACTGGGGGTCCTGTCCCCAGGCTAACGCCACGGACTGCGCTCAGCAAGGAGGCCCCCTGCTTCTGACTGGCGGTGACGCTTCACGTGCGAACAAAACAAATGTGCTGCTGTTAATCCCAACAAGAAAACCTGAAAGGGGGAAACAAGACTGTGGATGAAACGGAGAGACTCCGAGAAACACACGAGTCACCGAAACCGACTAAAGAAGAAATAGAAACTACGAATAGATCTACAGGTAAGAGACTGAAAAACTAGTTAAAACAACCCCAAGCCACAGCCCAGGTCCGGAGAGCTTCCCCGGTAATTCTATCAAATGCTCACCAATTTAGTGTCAATCCTTCACAAAGTCCTCCAAACAACAGAGAAGGGTGGCGGACGTTTCCCGAGTCGCTCTGGGAGGCCAGCGTTGTCCCGACGCCAAAGCCGGTCAAAGGTATCACAAAACTACGCACCGAGACCCTTTAGGACTACAGTTGGAAAAATCTTCAAGAAAAAACTACTGAATGGAGTCCCCACATTCTAGAAAAAGGACCCTATACCACGACCAAGTGGAATTTATCCCAGGATTGCAAGGTTAGTTCAGCGTATGCGGCCACGCTGAAGGAACAGTCCCCAGAGACGCTGAGCCCGAGCGGCCGTGCGCCGTGGCCCCGCCGGCGAAGCGGCAGCAGACGGCAGGCGGCCTTGGTCTCACGGGCGCCGGGGATCGGCGTCAGAGGGAGAGCGTGGGAGAGAACCAGAAGGGCCTCCGGACGCTCGCCGGACGCTCGCCGGTGGCTGCGGGAACGCGTGCGGGGGACAGCGTCTTCGAGGACTGCTAGGCGGTTGCAGCGGCCTGTCCCCCACCCGGCTCAGGGCCTCGCGGGGCTCTGCTCTCACAGCGTGGTCACACCCGGCAGCCCACTCTCCAGAAATAACCCCACAACCACGAAAACACAGGTGATGTGCCACACCCCAGTAACAGGACGCACGAGCTGCACAGTCATCTCGACAGATGCAGACAGAGCATGTGACAAAATCCAGCACCTCTTCCCGGCAAACCAGGCGGGCTAACGGGGCGCCTGGTGGCTCAGTCGGTTACGCATCCGACTCTTGATTTCGGCTCAGGTCATGATCTCACGGTTGTCAGAGCTCCATGCTGGGCTCTGCGGTCAGCGCGGTGCTGGCTTGGCATTCCCTCTCTCTCCCTCTCTCTGCTCCTCCCACCCACTTTCTCTCTCTCGCAAAATAAACTAAGAAAAAACAGTGAAACACTAAACATTTTCCCCTGGAGATCAGGAATAAGATAAGAATATATAGGCTCACCACTATTCAATATCGTGCTGGAAGTTCTAAGCAGAACAGTTAGAAAATAAGAGAAATAAAAGGCATTTCTAGTTTGAAAATGAAGAAAACAGTCTCAATTTTCAGACGACACCATCTGATCAGTAGAAAACCCAAGAGCAATGCAAACACACACCCTCGTACTAACGAGCTAGTTCAGCAAAGTTCCAGCATACGAGATTCACAGACAAATTCAACTATATTTCTACACACTTATGATGAACAATCCAAAAAGAAAATTAGATTAAATATTAAGATGGCAATTTTCCCCCAATTAATCTACAAAATTAACATAATCCCTATCAAAACGCCAGCTGTTTTTGTTGTTGTTGTAGAAAATGATAACCCGATGCTGAAAGTCACCTGGAAACACAGAGGACCCAGAAGGGCCAAAGCCACCGTGAACAAAGTCAAAGACTCCCACTTTCCAATTTCAAACCTGACTGCAAAGCGACAGTAATTAAGACACGGTGGTTCTGGCCTAAGGAAGGACATAAAAATCAAAGGAACAGAATTCAGAGTCCAAAATAAACCGCTTATGTTTATGATCAATTCATTTTTTAACAAGGATGCCAAGACAATCTGAGGGGGAGAGACGTCTCTCAGCAAGCGGTGCCGGGACAACTGGACATCCGCCCGGAAAAGCATGAAGTGGTGGCCTTCATGCACTTAATGCAAGAGTTAACGCAAAGTGGATCAACGACCTAAAGAAAGAGCTCAACCAATGGGACACTTAGAAGGAAACCCACCCGTGAGTCCTCAGGACGCTGCAGTGGTTTTTCAGGACACCCAGTGCACAGGCAAACAAAGGAAACACACACACACACACCCCAAAATAAACGCCACAACTTTTTGAACCTGCTAAAAACGCCGACTTGTACATCTTAACAGGGTGAATTTCATGGCATAGGAATTCCGTCTCAGTAATGATGTTCGTTAAAAATACTATGTGTACAACAGATGTTGAAGGTTACTGCAGCACGTAGATTATATTGACCTTAAAAATGAAAACTTCCAACGATCAGCAAAAAAATGGGTTATTGAGATTAGCAGAGAACCCCACCCCAGGACTGGTGACCTTCAGCAGCTCTGGAGGGTCGGGCTGGAGGCTCTTCTAGAGAGGAGGGGTGAGGGGGGACCGCTGTAAACAGAAAGCCTACTGCACCACACTGGGAGCCGGGGGTCTGGCGGCTCCTCGTGGGCTGGGCGTCACTGGCTCGCACTGGCGGGGCTGTCGCCGGGGTAGTAAAGGGGTGTGCACCTGCCAGGCGCCTCTCCTGCTGGGTCTGCAACTGACAACTAGTGCAGGGCATGACAGCTCCCCCCGCCCGCCTCCACCCCTCCCTAAGTGAGGTTTCCTTGATTCGGCTTCACACTTAAAAGCACAGTACGATAAAGAACATTTGGAATGGGTCCATACAATATATAAACGTACGGAAGGGAATGTACCTAAGTAAAAACAGCAGCCGCCAATGACTGCTGAGATTACACAGGACTTGTTTTATTCTTTTCCATATTTTCTGAATGTCTGTCTTCCTATTTATTTTTAGAGAGAGCACGTGCATGTGAGCAGGGAAGAGGGGCGGAGGGAGAGAGAGGGTCTGAAGCAGGTTCTACACTCGGTGCAGAGACCAACTTGGGGACAATCTCGAGACTTGTCCGGGGCCGAAAGCAAGAGCTGGTCACTTAACTGACTGAATCACACAGGTCCCCCTGTATTTTCTGAAACATTTTTAAGAGTTTATTTTTTATTTGAGAGGAGAGAACTCGAGAGTGGGGTCAGGGCAGAGAGAGAAGAGGGGGATTCCCAGACAGACTCTACACTGTCAGCCCAGAGCCTGAAGTGGGGCTCGAACCCACGAGCTATGAGATCATGGCCTGAGCTGGAGGCACTTAACTGAGCCACCCAGGCGCCCCTGAATTTCTTAAACATCAACAAAAAAACCCCCCCACAAGATTATAATCAGAGAAAAAGCAAGCTCCACCTTGAAAAAGAACTTTGAGGGGCGCCTCTCAGTCGGCCTCCGGCTTCGGCTCAGGTCAGATCTCACGTTCGTGGGTTCGAGCCCCGCGTCAGGATCTGTGCTGACTGCTAGCTCAGGGCCTGGAACCTGCTTCCGGTTCTGTGTCTCCTTCTCTCTCTCTGCCCCTCCCCCTCTCATGCTCTGTCTCTCTCTGTATCAAAAATAAATTTTAAAAAAAAATTTAAAAAAATTAAAAAAAAAAGAAAAAGAACTTTGAGAAAAAAGGTACACGTAACTATGTATTTTTATACTCAATGCAGTTTCTTCCGGGGCGGGGCTCTGGGCGGCTGTGGCGGCACCACGTCCTCCCCGGGCGCTCCTGCCACCTCCTTTCCCGGCCTCCAGGCGCTCCTTCTTCAGGGGGTTCTTTTACCTTCAGAGTCTGGAACTCTAACTTTCAAGAATGTTCCTGCCTCCAGCTCCCGGGGCCCACCTGCTCCCACAGGACGTAGAAGGTGCTGTGTAGCAGTGACGGCACCCTCAGCGTTCTCCCCACCAAGCAGGGCCCCCCGGCCTGAGACAGGGCCGGGTTGGCAGGTGCCAGGGGTGGCCCAGGGGGTGGAGCAGTGGAAACAGTGCTGATAAACCGGTGGCATGTCAACGGGCCTGCCCGGGGCAGAGCGGGCCCAGGGGCTCCACACCCGGGCACTGCTTTTCCGAGTTAATTCCCAGTAACTATACAATCTGAACTCATGCCAGGGACGGAGCACGGGCAGGGCATGAGCCCATGACTTCTGAGACACCGTGCCAGGACCGCAGACAGGCCCTCCCACACTGTGAGGCTCTGAGCACAGCTCGGTCCCAGAACCCAGCACCCTGAAGCGGCTGATGAAACGCTGCAGCTCGGAGCCAGGACCCCTCATCCGTCCGTGGCCGGGAGGCTTTCTCCCGCGTCCTGAGAGCGCAGCTCACCCTTGGACACCACGGTGTGAACTGTGCGGGTTCACTGACAACACGGATTTGGGTTTATAAATACAGGGCAGGGTCGTTACTGTATTTCCCTAGTGGTAAGGTCTCCTCCTCTCTGGCTTACTTTACTGCAGGATATGGTATAAGTCACATGTGTTAGCTGACTGTTCATGTTACTAGTAAGGCTTCTGGTCAACGGTAGACTATTAGCAGTAAGTTTTTTGGGGTCGAAAGTCAGACATGGATTTTGGACGTGCGGAGGTTCGGCACCCTGAAACCCCTCTGTCCAAGCGTCACCGGCCCAGCGGCACACGGCCACTCGGGACAGGCCCGCCTCTCACGCACGGCTGATGGTCCGTGAGCACAGCATCGCCCGTTTGCTGCGGCCCCACGGTTCTGGAACCCTCCACCTCAGCCCCACCCTCATCCATGCCACACTGGGGGCTGTTTGCAATTCTCAGAAACTAAACGTCCATCAGGCAGGGCGCTGGGCTTCCGGTGAGTGGGCAGCCTCAGTGGCCCCCGCTCGGCAGACTACTGGCCGGGGAGCAAGTCGGGATGCTGTTCGGCATTTTACACAAACGGGCCGGCCAGGTGCTTGCACGTATATGTGCGTGTGGGGAAGACTCAGAACCACACGCCCGAAAGAGAAAAATAGTCCACTTTACGGTGTGTTAGTCTTTGGACAAGTAAGTATTTTCAATTTTGAATGGTTTTTCCAGGCTTAGTGGAGAGGGTATCTGTTTACAAAACAAAACCAGATGCTCACATGTTCCTGGAAAGACACACGTAGATATGCACGCGCACACACGCTCACCTCCAGCCACACTGCCCGATGTGAAGACAGAACCGGGGAGACAGGCCAATGGGAGGGACCAGCTGTGTGGCTTTCTGTCCTGTCCCCAAGGTGCCAGTCCCCCACTGATGTGTCCCCTGCTCCCTCAGGAGCCTCACGTCTCTGTGGAAACGATGCCGGCCACCGGTGACAGGAGACACCCGCTGGCGGAATCTTCTTCCTGGCAACACGGGGAAGGAACCAGCCCAGCGCAGGGATGAGGACGTGAGAGGGGCACCGCTCCCGGGGCCCCGAGGTCAGGCAGGAGCAGGCCGGCAGGACAGGGCTTCCGGGTCTGACAGCCTTTCGGAAAGCTGCCAGTCTTCAGTTCAGACACCCTTCAGGCTGTGAACAAATTCCTGCCCGAGTTTGAGGCTGTGTGGACTGTGCCCGGAGGGGCTTCCGGAGGGCGGCGAGCTGGGACCGTGGGGGCGGCCAGCCCCTCAGCACGGGGAGGAGGCGTCCTCTGCTTTGTGAGTGTGTCTTGCCTCTGAAGCCCCCGACAACCTTCATAGGAAGAGGCGGTTTGGGAAGAAAACCAGCCTTTCCCCCAAGGGTGGCCGGGCCCGGGCAGCGCCCAGCACCGCGTCACGGGCCTGTAGACCTTCCGGCCCTGACCCGATTCAGCCATGCCAGGCTGCTGGCACATCAGGGCTGGGGGCCGGGCTCAGCTGCTGTCCTGCCCCCACTGCCCCCAGAGGCGGAGGCCACCAGCCCAGCCCAGCGAAGGGCAGAAGGGCCTCCCGGCCTCTCTGGGAGCTGTGCCGCCAGGGGCCACGACGCCCGGTCTGGGCCAAAGAGGCTCTCGCTGCCTGCCAGCCACAGCAGGATGCTAGGAAGCTGAGTTCCGTCAACATCCCGGGGGCAGGAGGGACACAGACGGAGCTGGGCCCCCTCCCCTCAGTACAACCGCCAGGCTAGAACCTGAGGCAGGGAAGGGGAGAAGGATGGTACCACTGGAGGGAAGGGGTCCCCAGAGAGGCCCAAATGCCCTTGCCTCTCACAGCCCCTGCGCCCTGATCATCTGTGCTGGGCAGGCGGCCTAACGGGCTGGTGAGAGTGCAGGGCAGGGAGCCGGAGCGTGGGGGAGGCCCCCACCCTCGTCAGCCCAGCAAGGAGCTCCCAGAGTCACCAGCACAGTGGCCTCAGTCAGACCCTCGGCAGGGAGAGCCCCAGGGGCTGGGGTCTCCGCATTGGGACCTGGTCACAGCCTCCCTGTGCACACCCAAGACTCCCCACGTTTCCAATCACAGGTGCCGCCCAGACACACGTGCACTCCTGATGTGCACGGATTTTAACCACCGACATACACCTGGCTCCCGGGCTTTGAGACCCAGGGTTCCGTGCAGCTGATGCAAATGGGCCCTGCCCATCGGCACGGTCTCTGTGGGCACCAGCTGCTGCGGCAGCACCACGGACTGGGCGGACGGGCACAGCGGGGCACTGGTCCCGTCACAGGGGCCTCACCCCCATCACCTCCTCTAACCCAGTCACCTCCCAAAGGCCCCCCAATTCTGTCACGTTGGGGGCCGGGGTCTCAACATGGGAATCTCGGCCTAAGTTTTCTCAAGTTGTTTTATTGTGCAGGGAAGTGCGGACGCCCCAGTGTCCTCTGTCCCACTGACTCGGACGTGCCAGCATGTCGACGCCTGCTTTCCCCCCGAGCGGTGCTGGCCCTGCCTCTGGCCCCCCTCGTGCTGGTGCCAGTGGCCTTGGAGTCAGGTAGCGCTGGCCCACAACTGTGCCCTTGTCTGGGTGTGTTTTGGCTTTTCTAAATCTTTGCGTTTCCAACAAATTTTGGCCAATTTCTTCTACAAGTACTCCGGGGGTGCTGACGGGGCTGTGTCGGCGTCCGCCTGGGTCAGTCTGGGGGGGACTGACATCTTCAAACAGCCGTGTGCCCCTTGGCCCCCTTCCTGGCCCGGCCTGGTGACCCCCTGCCTACCTTTGGTACGTTCACTCATGGTGCGCTCAGGGCTGCCTGCACCGCCCAGGATGGCCTCCCGTCTCAAAATCCTTAGTCACAGCTACCAGGATCCTTCTTCCATGTAAGGCAACATGTCCAGGGGGACATTTGGAAACATCTGGTCACCCCTGGGGCAGGTGCGACCGGCATCTAGTCAGCTGGAAGCCAGGGGCAGGGAGGCTGAACTGTAATGAGACCCAGTGCAGCCCCATGAATGCCAAAGCCGGCAACACGGAGCAGAACCTTCACACCGAGGAAGGGACAGTGGACACAGGCCCGCTGTGCAAGCACACCCACAGGCCTTCCACTCCTCAGTGTCCCAGAAAAATAAAAACCTATGTCCATGAGCTCATGGGTTCGAGCCCCACCGTGGGCTCTGCACGGACAGTACGGAGCCTGCGTGGTATTCTCGCTCTCTCTCCCTCTCCCCTACTCATGCTGTCTTTGTCTCTCTCAAATAGAAACAAAAGTTAAAACAAAATAAACAAAGAAATCTGTGAATATGCAAAGCAGCTTTATGCACAACAGAAAAAACTGGAAGCAACCTAACATTCTGCAACAATGAGTGACAGACACCGTGGAGCAGCCACGCAAAGGGACGGTCCCCAGCAGCCCGAGAATAAACCAGGGAAAGGCACTGTCCCCAGCAGTTAGAGAACAGGCCACGCAAAGGCACGGTCCCCAGCAGTCCGAGGACAAGCTGCAGGCACGGCAACAACGTGAACAGACACCAACAGCTTTCACAGAGCGAAGGCAGGACTCCATTTACGCAAACCCTAAAGACAGGCATTGAAATCTCTGGTGACAAATCGGAGCCGTGCCCCAAGGCGGCCCGCGCTGCCTCGGGACCAGTGACTGCGCGCTCTGCTCTCTGCACCCCAGGCTTCGGGTGCTCTCGGAGGGGCCTCAGGGGCCCTGGGATCCAGGGGCTCCCCACTGCCAGACACCGTAGGAGGGCTCCTGAACGTCAGCAGTGTTGCCCGAACCAAAAACAGCAGCCCCAACACATGTGCCCCGTAACGTCCTTGACTGTCATCCTGCTAGTTGTGAACTTGCCAGAAATCCACAGGCGCTTTCTGGCAGGCGGGCTGCAGCCGAGGCCTGAAGGGACGCTGCTTCCCCCGCTGCGGGGCCGAGCAGCCGCCAGCAGCCCGGGCGCCTCGCACTCGGGCTACAGGGGCACGAGGCCGGGCCCCGCGGACCCGCCTCGGAGCAGAACACACCCCGGATTCCGAAGACTTGGTACGAAGAGTGTGAAGTCTCTCACCCACGGTCTTCCGTTGATCACACATTGAAACGATGGTATTTTGTGTATGCTAGATTAACTAAATTACAATTAAATTCATCTGCTTCTTTATACCTTTTTAACATGACCACTAAAAATTTCAGACTCTGGTTTGGTTTGCACTTATGGCTCACGTTACGTTTCTATTGGCTAAAACTTAGTATCTGTCTAAAAAGCAATCCAATCCGTTCTTTAGTGACGCAGGCCTGTGAAATAAGGAGAAGGAAACACATGCCAAAGACTGACTAGGGCCAGTGGTCACTGTGGAGAGAGGGGCGGGGCCTCAGCAGAATGGGCCACACGTCAGGCCAGGGGCAGGCGTGCCCGCTGTTCGTGGGCTCCGGGGGCGGGGGCAGGGCAGGCAAGGAGTTCCGGAAGCCCGTCCGGCGGGGCAGGCCTCTGCTGAAGCCGTGCCAGCGCCGTGTGGGGGGCCCATGCGCTCTGACCCCCTCGAGGTGCTGCCGTAAAAGGCAGCCAGCCTGGCAGGGCCACGGGCAGGACCTCAACTATTTGGAAATTAAAACAACATACTTCTAAATTTCCCATGGGTCAGAAAGAAGATATCACAATAAAATTAGAAAATATTTTGAATCAAATGAAAAAGCAACATATCAAAACTGTGGGTTGCAGCCAGAAGAGAGGAAATTTGTAGTGTGAAACGCTTGGACAAGAAAGAGGAAGGTCTCAGATCGACGATCCAAGCTCCCACCTTAAGAAAAAGAGCAAAGGGAATTCCAAGGAAATAGAAGAAGGCACACAACAGGCTCCGGGTAGACAGAAATCAGTGAAACGGAAAAGGGGCAACAAGAACACCAACGGGGACAAAGCTTGTTATTTGAAAACAGTCAACAAAATCGCCATCTCTGACTTCCATGGTCAAAACAAAAGATGCAGGACACAAATGATCCATAGGAGGAATGAAAGACAGGAAATCACGGGACCTGCAGGTGTGAATAAGGAATTATTAACACAATTGTGCCAATAAATTAAATGACTTAGATAAAATGGGCAAATCCCTCAGAAGATGCAGATTAGGAAGGAATAGAAATCTAAACAGCCCTGTATCTATTAAAAACCAGAATTGATAATTCAGAACCATCAGTGGTGCATTCCACAGAACATTAAAGCAAGAGAGAATACCAATCTTACATAAACTCCTCATGAAACAAAACACGGGAACATATTTCAATCCATCTTAAAAGGTCAGTATTAACTTGACAGACTGATACCGAAACCAGATGACTATGCCACAAGTAAACCACAGAGCAATGTCCATTATGGACAGAGGTGCACGGATCCTTAACAGATTACTGCCAACCGGACACGGACACACACACACACACACACACACACACACACACACACACACCCCACACACATAACACTTTGACAAGGTGGTGTTTATCCTACGCATTCAAGTTTGGTTTAATATTTGAAAAATCAATCAGAGTAATTTACCCCATTATCGTCAAAAAGGAAAAAAAAACCCATACAATCATTTTAGTAGATACCGGAAAGGCGTCTGACAGAATCTAACACCCAGTCAGGGTACAACTGCTCAGAATCCTTGTCCTGACAACAGCCGACATCCTGTCTGCGGGTGGCATCCGAAGGGCCTGTCTCTGGGTCGGGAGCACAGCCTGAAGCCCGTTCCCACCACGACTCAGCACCACGCCTGCTCTACCCAGGACAACGGACACACAGAGAAGACAGTATCCACAAAAGCCGGGACATGACACAGGGAGTTCAGCAAAAGGTCCCAGGACCCAAGACCAACAGACCAACCCTGGCCTCAAACCACATACAAAATGTGACTCAGAGTGGACGGCAGACTTTACTAAAGGTGGTAGAATCCTAAAACCTCTAGAAGAAACACTAAGAAAACACCTGTGACCTGAGGATAGTCGAGTTTTATAAAATTGGGCACAATTCTGCAAAATAAAAAGGAAGTATTAATAGACTGTATTTCATCAAAACTGGAAACGTCCCCTTTGAAAGATGTGATATGAAAACGCTCACATGGGTCCGTCAGGCACACAGACCTCGCAAGGGAGGTTTCCAGAGTCCGAAAGAAACACCTCTCAGTACGACTGCAGGACGGCAGGAAGAGAGGCTTGCTGCCAGGCCTCAAGGAGGCCCTCCCCCCGGCCCCCCACGTGCCCAAGACGAGGAGGAAGCCGGCAGGCCGGGCTCGGCCCTGCCCTGCACTCTCCCCGGGGGGCTCGACTGAGGCTTCATTCCTCCTGGTATTCTGCACAGTGGTGTCCTCTGCGCTCTGACTTCCAGATTCATCCTTCCAACCTCCCCATGGGGGAGGGGAGGGGGTGTTTTCTCTGACCGCGCCCCAAAGCCCAGTTAGACAAACTTCCGTGTCTCACACATCACAACCTCCAGCAACACAGAGAGACTTCCTGAACACCCTCCTGATGTGGACCATTTCAGGCCGTGGGCGGCGGCCGCGGGCAGGACACCTGTATGTTTTCGGAGCTGCTTCTTTCCAGGCGTTTCTTAAAGCGTCACACGATCCCCGTCTCTCCGACCCCTCCCACCACCAATCCTACTGGAACAAGACAGCGGTCTCCCAAGTGTCTGGTGACATTTATCTCACCCTGCAAGGGACAGAGACAGAGATGCCCTTTGAGGGGCTCCTGTGTCCGGGCATGCACTCCCCACCATCACCCCTCCCTGGAACTGGCATCCCGTCCAAAAACAACACAGCCTAAGAGAGAGGAGACACCAAATCCAAAGCAGGCCCCAGGCTCCAAGCTGTCAGCACAGAGCCTGACGCGGGGCTTGAACCCACAAACTGTGACATCATGACCTGAGCTGAAGTCGGACACTTAACTGACTGGGTCACCCAGGAGCCCCACCAGGACAATCTTGAAAAGCAAGGACAGAGTTGGAGGACTCACACTTCCAGTGAAGAAGCAAGTTTCAAAACTCAGCACAAAGCTCAGTGTCGTGTTGACACGAGACAGAGCCCCGCAGAACGAACAGAGCCTTGGAAACGGTCCGCCAAGTCTTAGCGAGGCTGCCACGCCTGTCCGTGCTGAGAGCTGGGTGCCCACGTGCAGAGGGCGAAGCGGGACCTCCCCTACTACATCGACAGAATGAACTCAACACGGATGACGGATCCCAGTGGAAGAGCCGAAACGATAACGCTCTAGGACAGAAGCATCTTGTGACCTTGGACGAAGCCGGGGCTTCCTGATCTGACACCTAAGAAAATACGGAAGCTGGAGTTCACCACAATTAGAAGCTTCTCTGCTTCAGGGGCGCCTGGGGGGCTCAGTAGGTTGATCTCGTGGTTCACGGGTTCGGGCCCCGTGTTGGGCGCTGTGCTGACAGCTTACTCAGAGTCTGGAGCTGCTTCGGTTCTGTGTCTCCTCTCTCTGCCCCTTTCCCATTCGTGCTCTCTCTCTCTCTGTCTCTCAAAAATAGATAAATGTAAAAAGTAAAAAAATACAAAAGCTTCTCTGCTTCCAAGGACTGTGAGGGGAGTGAATAGATACCGCACACAATGAAAGGAGATACCTGCAAATCCCACACTTGGTAAGGGCCTAGGGTCCAGAATATGTAAAGAGCTCCTAGAATTCAATGAAGGACAAGAACCCAACTTTAAAAATGGTCAAAGGACTCAAAAACACATTTCCCCAGGACGACACAAAGATGGCCAACAGGGACTTGAGAAGATGCTCCACGTCACCAGTTGCGGATGCGTGAGGCACCACTTCACTCTCGTTAGACGTGAAACAAACCAGAAAGTAGCAAGTGTTGACAGGAAGTAGAAAACTGGAAGCCTCGCACCCTGCGGGCGGGGACGTAAAACGGGGCAGCAGCTGTGGGAAAGTTTGGACGTTCCTCCGAATGTTCACGGAATTGTCATGGAAGCTCACGACTCCACACTGGGTCTGTGCAGAATCGAAACAGGGACTCAGCGTGGTGCAATGTTCACAGCAGCCAAAGGGTGGAACTAACCCAGTGTCTATCAAAATACGAACGGATAAACAGAACGTGGCATACACGATGTTCACAGCGTGGAGCGCTACTCAGCTATAAAAAGGAAATTCAGACACTTTATAAGATGGGCAGACCTAAAAACAGTTATGTGAGAAACTCAGACACAAAAGGACAAATATCCTATGGTCCCACTCACATGACCCATCTGGAAGAGGCAAATTCTTAGAGACGGAACGCAGACAGAAGTTGCCGGGGGCTGGGGGGTCCATACTGGGCAGGGACAGTTTCCGGGAGGGCCCGAACGGTGGCCTGTTGAAGTGCCAAGCCGTGTGACACATGTTCCACCACAATTTACAAAGATTTCTTTAAAGAGAGAGGAAAAGAGAGGTGACTGTGTCCACAGCTCAGACCGAAGCGGCAGCTCCAGATCTGGAAACAGAAGGAATCGGGAGGGTCCAGCCCTGCCCACCCCTTGACCTCGGACCTCCGACCCCCAGAGCC
>NC_043716.1:58099195-58128101 GCF_006229205.1 Suricata suricatta | reverse complement strand
CCGCGCCCTGCTCGTCGGGAGCCGGCGAGGGGCCCCCAGGGGCCCGGGAGGTGTCCAGGGAGCGGGGCCACACCGGGCAACCCTTCAAACCGCCCGAAAGGCTGACGGGACAAAAAGAGCGAAGAAGGCCCAAGCCTGGTCCCCTCAGAACAAGCTGTTTTCAAAATCCAAAGGACAAACTGGCCGGTCGGGCTCCTCGCGCTGGTCTCCAACAGCCGCCCACTGCTTGCCCAGGGCGCCGTCGCCTCCCACAACCCGCCGCCGCGAGGCTGCCCTCCGCCTCCGGGGCGCACGCTCAGCGGCACCTGTCCACCCTAATTCTCCAGGCTGGGGCACACCTGGCCGTCGGCGAACCCGGTTCTGGGTCGCGCTGCACCTCCACGGAGCTGCAGACAGGAAAGGGCCATCTGAAAACACACAGAAGACGCCCAGGAAGTGGCCTTCTTCGCAAGAAGGCCAAGGCAAGGCCAGCAGCACGAACCTGCAGGAGGGGCAAGGTGGGGGGGCTTCTCCCGCACGGGTCTCTTCTTCCAGAGGGAAGGCTGTTCGCCGTGGTGGACCCGTCTCCCTCTGGCGCCTGCACATCCCAGCCAGGACGCCGGCCCCCTGCAGGCTCGCTCCTGGAACCCTTTAAATGACTCACAACAGACCCTGCACTGGTTTTTCTTCTCTGCTTTAACGATTCTGTAATTACTAACATGCACCTGCCTTGGCCACAGTGGCCACAGGGTCCGGGGCCAGCGAACAGGACGGCAGGTGACCATGTTTCCTGCTGACACACGGACACCTGCTCGGCCGCGTCGCTGACATAAGTTAAAGCACATGAGGGAGAGCAACAGGTTTGCTGAGTAAACTTGGCCTTTTAAAGGGCAAGTGAGGGCTGGGAGAAACCAATGAAATCTTAAAATTTCTAGGGAAAGTGTCTTCTTAGGAAATGTTTCCACCCACCTGAACGCACGTCACAGATTACTGCCGCAGACGCTCAGAGACCCCTGAGGGCAGCACCCAAGTCGGGAGGACGGCGGGAGGCCCCCGTGGTGGGTGACGACCCCTGCCCTGCCCTCTCCTTGAGGTTCTCAGACATGCACACCCTCAGCCCCACCGACCGCAGCCTGCGGGCTCCGGGGCCTCTGGGTGCCACGCCGAGGGAGGAAGGAAACAGAACGAACCAGCCACCAGGGCCACCGGCCTGCCTGGTGGAGGTGAGGGCACGCCACACGAGGACACAGCTAAAGCCTTCTAGCTTCTAGTACTGCTTGAGGGCAGCGTGAGGGGTGGTTGCCAAGGTGACGGAAACGCACAGATGCACAGACGGGCCTGGCCCTACCCTCGCCGGCCCTCGGGGGAGGTGGTGCGAACACTCCCACCTGCCCCAGAGCTCAGTCTCTGGAAGGTCCCTTAGTGTTGCAGGCCACTTGCTGGCACAGAGAACGTGGACCAACCCCACTGACATTCCAGCCGCTGCTGGCGAATTAACCACACCACTGCCTCGCTCGGGGATGGGCCAGCGTTTTCTGGAAAGGGCCAGATACTGACTTTCTAGGCTTCTCCAGCCATAGTGTCTGTGTCACAGGTACTAAGCTCCGCCGTTTACAAAAGCAGCCACAACCACGGGCATGGAGGTGTGTCAATAATACTTACAAAATGGGGCAGAACAGATTTGGGCTCCTGAGCCAGTTTGCCAATCCCTGGTCTAACTGATAAAGAGTGGAGGGCTGGCTTCAATATAAGTAACAACTGTTTCTTTGATTACTTATGCCTGGAACCGGCTCTGATTGAATGAGGCACAGAAAACTGCGGAGGCAGGCCCGCAACAAATTTAGAATTCCTGGAACCAAACGCAATAGATCCAAGAGGCCTGGCCTACTGATTGGTATTCTCTGCATTCCTCCGCCGGTGAGGTCACTGCGGGTGGCTGAAGCTCAGGCCCAGGCCCCGGCAGAGGGCGCACGGGTTGCGCGCACCAGCGGGTGGCCGAGCTGACGGGACCCCGGAGACGCACAGGGGCCCAGAGCTGCAGGTGCGTGGCAGGGCGGGGTCCACGCGGAGCCCCTCCCCGCGCCCAGGTCCCCTTCCCTCCGCCTCCAGGGAGTCCTGGGTGGGGGGGGGTCGGGAAGAGACAGAGACTTCACAAGGACCCAAAGACCAGGGGTGAGGGGGCGGGGCGCAGAAGGCAAGGAGGAAGGGCGGCGCAGGGGGAGGGGCGCACACAGGAAATGGGGAGGCGCTGCTGGAGCGAGGAGGCCCCAGGAGCTCCTGGCTCTCAGTCTCTGATTCCTTTTCGATTTTGTCTCCTCCTTCACTGTCAAGCTGCCACCCTTTTTTCTGGTTCTGATGTGTCACCAACTGGAAAATCAGATAATCCAGTTTTTAGAACTTGGTCAAAAGAAGGGATCCCCAGGCGAGGCTCCGGACCCCACGCTGCTGTTCTGGGGACCTGGGGGTGTGCTTTTGGTTTCAATCAACACAAAGTGCACTGAGCAAAACTAAATCCCGTGTAGTTCCTCGAAGGTGAAAAGGTAGTGCGGCCCCGGGAGCACACACCCCCCGAACAAAACTGTCCTGAGAAGAATCTGCGCTCAAGAAAGGGACATGAGCATATGCTTGCAGACCGATGCTTTTAGGTGCTTTGGGACCCAAACAAGACAAAACTAAGGATTAGAGACTTAAAATGAGATTAGCTTTTATTTAGAAAGGAAAAGCCTTTGAGTTAAAGAAAATGAACCATTTAATGAAAGTCACAGACCTCATTAGTGGTATCTTACCAGGAAGTGAGATGAATTCTTCTCAGAGAAAAAGAGCAGAGTTTGTGTGACTCACTTCCAGATTCCTGTGGTTTATTATCCTTATTTCTAATTTGCTGGAAGACTATCTGTACACAGATAACAAATGTTTCTGTATTCTGACACTGTAACACCCACACAGCAACAAGAATAAACTTTGATGTTAAATCCAAAATCCGTGGCTTCCGGGTTTAACAGAGAAACAGACATTAATAAAGTCTCCTCTCTCCCTGGCCGCAGGTTTCAGAGAAATCTGCGACGGAACCACCCTCTCTAACACGCTGAAGGTGTGCCTGGTCTGCATGGCTGTTGGACACCGCTTTACGAGGCTCCTTTTAAATGAGCAAATGAAGATCAGTATAGGTTAGTCAAATTATATATTAAAAATTTTTTTAAATGTTTGTTTATTTTTGAGAGATAGAGTGCAAGCAGGGGAGGGTCAGAGAGAGAGGGAGACGCAGAATTGGAAGCAGGCTCCAGGCTCTGAGCTGTCCGCACAGAGCCCGACGCGGGGCGTGAACCCACGAACCGCAAGATCATGACCTGAGCTGGAGTGAGATGCCCAACTGAGCCCCCCAGGCGCCCCTCAAGTTATATTTTTAAGTTTCATGAATGATAATTGGTTAGAATTGGGTGAACTCCTGTGCTACGAAGGACACACTCCCACGGGACAGACACGCTGACGCCGAGGAGTAAGTGAAGTACAGTCTTGTCACACCTGCCAAGTGGGTCTAACAGTGTTGCTGCCGGAGCTGCTCACGTGAAAAAGGGAAAGCCGGGAACCAGCCGCCCAAGTACGGGAGGGCACCACTGTCACCCCGCGCTCCCCACACCGGCTTCCCAATCGGCCCAACGCTGCTGTCACTCATTTTGCCAGGTGGGACCGGGGGGAGGTCTAGGCGGGCCCAGGACCCCGGGGGCAGCTCTGGGGCGGAGAGGTCTGGCCTGGCCTCCCCTTCGGCGTCGCTGACCCAGGAGAGGCAGGTCCCTGGGAGCAGCAGCTTGCTGAAGGCATCAGGTGAGCTCCAGAGAGCAAGCCAGGCCTCTCCCACCTCCCCCAGGGGGTCAGGCCACAGGATGACCACAGAGCTGACGTGGGGGCAACGCCACAACAGCGGCAGCTGAGAGCTGTTTGTTTCAGTTGGTCTTGAGAAACTTCAGACTTTAATTTCTCCTAAACTTTGTAAAGAAAAACACTACTTAAGTGGCCTCTTAATTATTTCGATGATGTTTAATACTTAAGTCTTCTTATTAGCTCTTGACTCAGAACTCGAATTTCTGGCTAAAAATGTGCCCACTGCATTTAAATCATACCCTCCGTGTTTAGCTACATGCTTCCTGCATGACTCACATTCTACCAGAAAGTCACACACACAGACAGAAGTCCGGCTCCGCAGTCTCTCCCTCTGGGTGACCTGCACACATAGCGCCAACACGCCAATTCTGGGAGTGAGAGACCCCTTGCTGGTGCTGGGCCGAGCCTGGCCCTGTCCAAGGAGCCTGAAGGAGCCTCTGGGTGCCCCAAATCAGGGGGACTTCTGGGCTGAGTGGAGGCCAGAAGCTTCCATGTTGATATGAAATTTCATCCCCCAGCTAGGAATGTGAAAGCTCTTGCTAGCTCTTCATGGAATAAGTTAAGAGAAGGAAAAAAAGAAGCAGACCCGAGTGGGTGTCTGGACAACGCGTCTGTAAAAAGGCAGCGCGTCCCAGAATCCTGAGCCCTGTAGGTCCAGCCCCTTTCTACGGGGGCGGGGGGGACCGGCGAGGACCAGGCCAAGTGTGGTGGTGGGGACCTCAGACCTCCTGCTGCTGCTCCACACGTGCAGTGACGCTCACGCATGCCCCAAGTCTGCAGCCAGACCCTCCCTCAGGCTCCAGTGCGGCCTGCCTTGGGGATGGCTGTTCCTGGGCGCCTCTTCCCTCCCACAACTTGGCCCCCCATCCCGTCCCTGACCTTGCCCCCCCTCCTGCTCTGTCCACCTGGGCCTGAGTGGCTGGGCTGCGCCTGCGCTCTCCCCCTCCACCAGGCCTTCTGACCTGCCGGCTCCAGCTCCTTCCCAGGCCAAACTGCTCTGAATCGCTGCCCCCTCTCCATCCTCTGGGCCACCCAGGAGGTGGGGGGCGGGGGCCGGCTCCCGACGGGGGCAGGACTACCTGAGTGAGAAGCTGCTCTGGCGTTAGCTGGTTGATCCACCTCGTGTACCGCTCAGTGGAGTTGGGGGGGTCTCTCCTCACTTGGCAACCTATAATCTGTGAAACAAAACAGAATTTAACCAAGTCACCGTGAGCCCGTGTGCGCACAAGCCAGTCTCCGTGCGTCTCCCCTGCTGTGAGCGTGCAGGTCCAGCGGGAACGGAGACCGCTCTGGATGGGGCTGGGGAAACTTCTGGGAGGAAAGGGGAGAGGCCGGGCACCCGCTCTGGAGACTCCACGCCGGAGTCCCAGCAGCACCCACCAAACCACCAGGTTAGAACTGTCACAGATAACGCTGCCCCTTTAATGCGTTCAAATGACAGTGGCCTGTCCACAAGGTCAGACAGCCAGGTGCCTCCAGGAATGCTCTCCTGGAGCCGTCACTCAGCAGACACGAGAAGGTTCTGCCGCAGCTCCCTGGGCCGCAGCCCCGAGCAGCCCCGCTTCTTGGTAACGCTCTCAGCTCAGCCTCCGAAGGCAGCGGCCTCTCGGTGAACGGGAGTCGGAGGGAACCAGCAGGCAGGCCCTCCCCGTCCCAGAAAGGGTCCTGGTTCTGCAGCACAAACCTTTCCGTGATGCGCCGTTTTCTCACCACTCCTCCCCCTGGTCCTCGAGGCCCGGCCCTGCCCCCCCTGTGCACATGTCCTGCTTCCGCACCCCTGCCCCCCACCAACAGAGCTTGAGACCCAGGGACACCATCCGACGTCTAAGTGTCTGCCTGCGGGATGGCTGAACATGCCTGCAGCTGCCCAGAACCGAAGGCGCCCGGCCCGCCCGCAGAGGGGAGTCAGCGGTGGACACAGGCCGGTGCCCACGGCAGGCGTCCGGGCCCGGCACGGCACGAGGGCACCCCCTCAAGGGAGGGCAGTGGGCAGCACAGGGCCTGCCCCTTGCTGAAGCTCCCAGGGCTCCTGGGAGCGGGCTGACGGCCCACCGTGGACTGTGCTTGCTCCGCCCGTGCCGCCCAACCAGTCTCCTTATCAAGGAATTAGCACAAGTTCCAGGATGACATTTGAATTTCTTACGTCTTGCTCTCTGTAGTCCTTATGCAGAGTGATTAATTTATAGTGATGCAGAAATGCTAATGAAGAACTTTGAGAAGGGTTTTGCTTGCATTTTTTTGTTGTTGGGCTTTGAAAGCTTTGAGAACACAGTAGATTCACAGGCAGTAGAAATAATGCAGCGATCCTGTGCACCTCTGACCCAGCGTCTCCAACAGCGACATCTTGAAAAACCAACGTAAGTCACCACCAGCAACGGGAGCCCTCGTGGCCCCTTCACAGCCACGCCGCTCGCTGTAAGTGGCAAGTGCTGATCTGAGTTACTTCAGTGCTGTAATTCTGTCTTTTCAGGAGTGCTGTGTCACAGAACCCTACAGTGCGAGGCCTTGTGGCTGGTTTTCTGTGGCGCTCGCCCAGGCTGTCCTGCACGCGGCTGGAAAGCTCCGCCCAGCACCCCCTGCGGACACGGGGCTCTTCCAGCAGGCCTGTCACTAGCATTCGGCCCTAACGTCCACGCACAGGTTTCTGTGTGAACGTGCCCTCATTTCTTGGGGTAAATGCCCATGACTGCCAGGCTGCACGGTATTTGCATGTTTAATTTTCTAAGAAAGTGTCCACGGGTTTCCAGAGTGGCTTCGCCAGCCGTGCGCGGGTGACTGAGTTCTCTCACGTCCTCCCCGGCAGCTGGTGCGGCTTTGGACTTGACTTCACTCCTTCCTACTGGTCTGCGCTGACCCTCGTCACCGTTCTGACCTTGTTCCTGGACAGCTGGCCGGCTTTCTGCGGGCTTACGTGCCTCCCCTCCATCCTCTCTGGTAAGATGTCTGTTCGTGTCTTTTGTCCACTTTCTAACTGGGATAAAACACCGTTGGCCACAGGCGCACGTGCTTCTCACACACTGCCGAGCTCCGCTGTGAGCCTGTCTCCCCTCCTGAAACTGCCGACTGAAGGCGGCTGTGAGGTACAGTAGCTCCCGACTCCCCGGCGCCTGCCCGGACCAGACGTCCTTCTGTGCCTACTGTATCTATTTCCTGGTCCTGTCAAGACTAGCTTTAGCTTCTGACTGTTGAGCAGAAAAGATTTTGGGAGAAAGAGGGAAAATGATCAAAAGCTGTGAGGCAGAGAGGCACCTGGGTGGCTCAGTTAAGCATCTGGCTCTGGGTTTCGGCTCAGGTGGTGCTCTGTTTGCGGGTGTGAGCCCCGCGTCCGGCTCCGTGCTCAGAGCACAGCGCCAGCTCGGGATTCTCTCTCCCCCTCTCTGCACCTCTCCCACTCCTGTTCTCTCTCTCAAAATAACTTTTTAAAAAGCTGTGACGTAGAAATCTTGTTTCAGAGGTGTGCTCACACATGGATAAAGGGGCTTAACTTCCCCACACAGATGCCACAGACCTTGTTTTTGGAAACGGCTGCCAAGCAGCTAGGGAAGCCACATGGCCCCCAGGGCCCCTGTCCAGCTTAGGCCCACCGAGAGCACAGCCCTCCGAGGTCCAGACCGTGGGGTCTGTGCCTGTGATCACGGCTGGCTTTCACACCGCTGGGCCTGGGCGCCTGAGTAACGCTCAGCGGACCAAGCCCACAGCTGGCTGGCGAGAAACAGGGCGCCTTCTGTGCACACCCGGGAGCGCGTGGTTCTGAACGGGGCCTGGAGGCAGGCGGCCGCGCTGTGGGCCGTTAGGAGAAAGAAACCTGCCAGGCCGAAGGGCAGAGGCCTCCTCCCCGGTGACAGGAGGCGGCCGGCGGGGTCCATGCGCGAAGTGCAGGCGTGTGGAATCGGAGTGCCAGGTAGCGGCCGCGCAGGTGAGGGTGTGCCCTGCACGGCCCAGGGCCGGGGCGTAAAGTGGTACGGAAACGGGGGTGGGGGTGGGGGGCGGTGATGAGTCACAGCAGAGATGAAGCATCCAGACCCGCACCCCCTCGCAAGGCCCGATGGGAAACTAGGGTTCTCCTGCCGCTCTCACTGAGTTCAGCAGCAGAGGGGGCCGGTGACGGTTACCAGGACCCACAGCGTAAGCGTGGGGAGCAAAGCGAGGCCTGGAGCCGCGTGCGGCCCGGATGGGGACCAGGTGAAGCGGAGGCAGTGAGGCATCACGTTGTCCGCAAAACTGAAACTGGAGAGTCACATTTCACTACGAACCTCACTTGTTTTACGGGCCTTAAGTGGATACATTCAGGAATGGAGGTGAGGTTTTAAGTTCAGTTAACGGTTTTCCTAATTTTGTACTCCCATGGGCTCACTGTTGTCAAAAATCCTTTCTTAAAAATGACTTTAAGAGAGCTGGGGGGGGTGCCTGGGGGGCTCAGTCGGTTAAGCATCCGACTTCGGTTCAGGTCATGATCTCACAGTTTGTGGGTTCGAGCCCCACATCGGGCTCTCCTGACAGCTCAGAGCCTGGAGCCTCCTTCCGATTCTGTGTCTCCCCCTCTCTCTGCCCTGCCCCTGCTCATGCTATCTCTCTGTCTCTCAATAATAAATTAAAATCTTAAAAAAAAAAAAAAAAACCAAATACCCAAACTTTACTTTTAGACCAACTTCCAGTTACCTGGACAACGTTCACAACTAGGAGTGTGACCCGTGAGGTGCGCCCGCGTGCAGGGCCCTGGCTGGGGTGCTAGTTCCGCAGGAGCACCGAGTACCCGCCCTGGCTGGGGGTGCTAGTTCCGCAGGAGCACCGAGTACTCGCCCTGGCTGGGGGTGCTAGTTCCGCAGGAGCACCGAGTACCCGCCCTGGCTGTGGGTGCTAGTTCGGCAGGAGCACCAAGTACCCGCCCTGGCTGGGGGTGCTAGTTCGGCAGGAGCACCAAGTACCCGCCCTGGCTGGGGTGTATGCAGGCCACACTCACAACACTTCGGTCTGGAGGAACGCAGGCTCGGTTATGGGATATTTACTCCGTGGAGCCCCCGACGGGAGGACATGGGCTGCCTCCACCTCCACCTCTCGCTCCTCCAGTCCCTGACCCCTGGGGCTTCCCGCTGGGCTGCCAGTGGGCCCTGGCGACCTCCCTGCGGCCTTATGCCGATGTTGTAGACACCAGACCGGCGCAAAGGCCCTCCTCCGCGGGCCTCATCTGGCGCCAGCTGCCCACGCTGGGGCACTCACACCCTGTATGCACTGCAGACTAGGGGTCCCCCAACCGCGCCCACGCACTGGGGCAGAGGGTGGACCACGGGGCCGGAGGCTGAGCAAAGCCCCCTCAGCCACTGCCTGGCCCCCCGAGGGCACTCGCTCCAGAAGTGCCAAACCAGAATCAGGGATGGCGCCCACCTGGGCTTTGGGTGAGGCACACGCGTGCCAACAGCGGGTCTACCATCTCTCAAACTACGCCCTGTCCTGTCCGAAGTGACCATGCTCCCTCTGCAGGTGCCCATGCCGCTCCCAGGACCTGGGCTCAGTTGGCCCTGGGTGGCATCACTCAGTGAGCTGTTACCACAGGCTGCTGGGGGGAAAGAGCCAGCAGCGGCCACTCTTCCAGGGTGGGCTGAGGGGGTCCTGAGCAGAGGGTGCACACGTTAGAAGGATAGAGGGACGATGGCCTCTCACCTGGAGACAGAAGTGCCTGCCACCCCCCTCTCCCCAGCTCTCCCGTAGCTCCGTGCCCACCAGGAAGCGTGTTCACCAGCTTGCTGCTACCAGAGCAAGGCCAGGTCGCCCCCGAATCCTCCCAAGCCCCCCGGAGCCTCAGCAACTCAGGGCTGTGGGGAGTTGCCCACTGGCCTGCAAGGGCCCACAGTCCAAGGCCACGGAGGGGGGCCATCGACAGCGCTACACCCCAAAGCTGTAGGAGGCACACACCTCTGCAAGGTGCCCTCACTCCTGTGGGGCCCCCTCGCCTCCTTCCCACCTTCCTGAAACCAGGTACCCCACCGCTCTCCCCCTCTGCACCTCTGCACAGGAGACCCCACAGGGGAGGCCCCAGCCAGAGACAGCAGCTCCCCTGACTCACCCCAACACCCACCCCCGGCTGTCTGCTCAGCAGTGTCCAGTAAGTGGATGGGTAAATGCTGTCCTGGGAGCTGCCTCATGGCACCCAACATCAGACACCCCAAAAGTTCTGCAGCAAATATGCAATGGCTCAGTTTAAGGAAACGGTCACTGAGAGCCTTTCCTCCATAATTATGTGGTTTTCTTGTAAATGACATAACCAACCAATAACTGCAAATTAAGATTCTTGTAGGTCGTGATTTTCTTAAAAATTAAGATTTGTTTAGGTCATGATTTAACAACAAAACAAAAAATCCCAGGGGCACTTGGGTGGCTCAGCTGGTTAAACGTCTGACTCTTGGGGTGCCTGGGGGGCTAGGTCGGTTGAGCATCCGACTTCAGCATGGGTTTGCCCATGGTTATGGGTTTGAGCCCTGCGTCGGGCCCTGTGCTGACAGCTCGGAGCCTGGAGCCTGCTTCGGATTCTGTGTCTTCCTCTCTCTCTGCCCCTCCACTGTTCACAATCTGTCTCTGTCTCTCAAAAATAAATAAATGTAAAAAAATAAAATAAAATAAAAAGTAAAAAAAGTCTGACTCTTGCTTGCAGCTCAGGTCATCATCTGGCGGTTCAAGGCCCCCCATCAGGCTCCACAAGGAGCCTGCTTGGGATTCTCTCTCTCCCTCCTTCTCTTTCCTTCCCCTACTCGCTCTCTCAAAATGAACAGATAAACTTAAAAAAAACAAAACAAAACAAAACCCAGCCCACAGCAACAAGCCTGCTGATTCTGCTCTGCAGCAACAGGCCTCTGGCGCCCCTGGGCTGTGCCCGCCACAGGGGCGGCCACTCCCGTCACCCGGTTTTCCCGTGCGGCGGGGACAGACCAGCAGGCAGCGTCTCCTGAATGTGGGAGAAGAGCAAGCGACTTTAACTATGAGGTTGACAAGGAAAACTCTAACCCAGAACTTTATAAAACCTATAAAAATGCAAACTAATGTGATTTTAATTAAGACAAAACGACCCAGTCCAGTGTCCCCACCCCGCGGACGCGGCCCTAGACGTGGCGGCCGCCCAAAAGCATCCCGTCAGTGAGGCAGACCGTCTCATCTTTCCAGAGGGAACACAAATCCCACTCCCCAAGCCGGCGACGGCGGTGACAGGCTCAGAAGTGCTAACGCAGGGCACAGTTTAAACACCTGCCCCGCGAGCATCACTCTGCCCACAGGATGCGGCAGCTCAGGACGGCTGCCCGCCACCGGGCACGGGCACGGGCACCGGGTTAGCCTCGCGGGCTGCTTGCTCAGGGCTGGGCCACCGCCCCCGGGGGCTTCCTGGGGAAGCCATAACCTGCCGGCACTGCGTGTCAGAGCATCTTGCTGGCATTTTTTCATTTCCAACTGGAAAGCACCGGAGATGCGAGTCTACAGACTTGGAGCAAGCGTCGCCTGGGGTCCGCGCCGGCGCGGGTCCGTGGTCCGAAAGCTCTCGTCAGGCGCCGGTGAGCGCTCCCCTCGCCGCAGGCCGGCCCGCCGCGCCCAAGAAGGCGCCCCTCGCACCCCTGGCTCTCGCACCCTCGAGCGCTGCGCTGTGGCGCGGATGTAGGCCGCTCTGGCCGCAAGCAGCCTCCGGTCGCGGTCAGTTCTGTGCTCGCCCGGAGCCTGAGCCCACAGCTCCTCGAACATCATGTGTGAGCTGCCGGGAGGGGGTTTGCAGCCGCGACTCAGGCCTGCGACCAGCTGACCTCCTGGAGGACACGGCTGGTCCCAGTCAAGCAGGGCGCGGTCGGGAGGAAGCTGTGGGTGCTGGCTTCCTGCCTGCCTGGCGGTTCCACCAGCCGGTGACATCCCAACCCTGCCGCCAGGACCCCAGGACGCACAGCTTGCTGAGCCCCGCCTCGCCCGGCCCCACACCCGGCCTGGGGGACGGAGCCCAGGCCCCACCGGGCGCCCAGAATCAGGTCCCCGGGGGCTCCTCGTGAGCACGTGAGGCCGGAGAAGCTGCAGGTGCGGGTGCAGGTGCGGAGGCAGCCCCGCGGCCGAAGGGAGCAGGGCCCGGAGTGAGGGGCGGCGGGGGGCGCCCAGGGAGCCGCCCGCACGGCAGCTGTTTTAAGCGGTCTGCAGGCCTTTCTGTTTGACACTTTCTAACATCAGTGATCATCGCAGTAATTCAGACATTTTCATTACAACTTCACAGACATGCAAGCAGTGGGCGCTGGGGCCGGATGCGAGCTCTGGGGATCCAGAGCTAGACCTGGAGCTACTCAGGGGTGAGTGCCCCTGGGCCTGCGATGCCCTCCAGGTCCGCACGGGCAGGTGACACCTCCCGCACACAGGGCTCCCGGCCGGGAAATGAGGCCCTCAGCCCGCGAGCACCCAGGAAGGCAGCCCTGGCTCATGGACAACTCGGAAGCCCTTCTGAAGCTGAGAGCTGCAGTCTGAGGTTTTCTGGGAAATAAGAACAACCCTTTAAACCGCTAACAGTGTAGCTTTCGGCATGTGCTTCTCTATCCCGAGCACATGGGTTGGAAATGCTCATGAGAACAAAAGCAAACCAAGAAACCCTGTGCGCACAGGAAAACAGCCTCGAGTGTCTAGAGATCTAGGAGCCACCACTCAGGCTCGGATGGGGCGGTTCTGGCCTAAAGAGGGGCCTGATGCAAACAGCTGCAAGGGCCCTTTCATCAAAGTGGACGACAAGCAGGAGATAAATGCGGGGCTCCCGCTCGGGGAGGGACGCGGGGCTCACACACATTGGAGAGAGAGGTATGACTCACACTCAGGGACAGAGGACTCACACCGGGATTCACACTCAGGACAGATGCCAGGACTCACATTCAGGGAGGGTCATCAGACTCACACTCATCAGGGACAGATGCCAGGACTCACAAGTGTCAGGGACACACGGCAGGATGCACACGCATTGGGAACAGACATCAGGGCTCACACTCATCAGGGACACACGCCTGGACTCACACGCGTTGGGGACACACGCCTGGACTTACGCTTGTCGGGTGCTGGGCAGCAGCTTCCAGTTGCAGCCTCACCCTCTGAGGCATCATAACGTCGTCCTGGAGCAAAGAACACAGTTTAAACTCACATAAAGCAACTCCCACAAATAAGAAAGAGATAGAAAAGTCTACAGAAAAATGGGCAAAAGCCGGGAACAGGCAATGTCGATGCCAGCCACAGGCCCAGGAACCCGTTAGTTGGCAAGGACTGCTGGCAGTGCCCACAACGGCTCGCACACTGCCGTGTCCAGCCATCTGCAGATACACATCCCTAACACACAGGCCCCACACCACTGGGAAGGGGCATCTTGTATGCCTTTCTAGAAGTTGGACCAGCCCGGTCTTGGATTTGCTTGGCCTCCAAATACGTGTAGAACAAATGGAGTGTCCACTCAAGACCGCATTATATTTTTGATTAATTCACCAGCTACAAACTGCTCACATATACTCTCTCTCTCTTTTTCTTTTCACAACCTTCTGTAGTTGAAGACAGGGCAGCTAAAATTATCCCTGTTTTGTAGCCAGAGAAAACAAGGCTTGGAAAGGCTCTGTATTTCACCCAAGGTCTCATAGCAATTACATGCCAGGGTTAAAATTTGAACATGGGATTAACTGAGAAACCAATATACACTAAAAGCAAAACCGCCCAGAAATTCCTGGCTCTCAAGAATGTTCCAAAGTAATTTTCCACCACCTCCTGAACTAGACTCACCCCCAGGGTATCTGAATAAAGTCAACTCCTGCACACACAGAATACTTAAGACAGCCAACACACCCACTGACAGCCAGCGGAGAAGTCCCAGGAGAAAGGCAAGGAGCAAGGGATCGGACCTGACACCAAGCAGCAGGACAGGTCCCCGCTCTCAGCGCCCGCACCGGCCTGGAAGCCACAGAGAAGCTCCCTGTTCTCCCGAGACCACTTTGAATGAATAAAGCTGGCTGATAGGATGGATGAAAGGTCTTTGTTACAGAAGAAAAGCCACGTGGCACTTCCCTAACAAGCCCCGATGTGTTTCTGCTGGTGGCTGTGATCTGCACCCTTTTCGTGTCCTGGAAAGGGCCCCGTTCTGGTCAAGGTCCACAGGGTTCACGGCTGGTGCCAAACACCAGGCGCGGGTTTTAACTAAAGGCAGCGGGTATTTGAAATGCAAAGGAGAGGAGCCTGAGGGGCGGATACACAGTCCTGACTCCACCGTGCACAGGAGGGGGGCTCAGAAGAGTGTGCAAGGTCCCCAGACTGGCTGAAGCTCCACAGGGACAGCCAGCTAAGAAACAACGCTCCGGCAGCCGGGGGCAAGGGTGCTGGTGCTTTATAAAAATAACATTGAGAATGAAATGCTGTTTCCTTTCTGGCCACAAGAATTTTAGGTAGAAATAAGCTCATCTAGTCAAAGAATAGCTCATGGAGTTCAAAAACACAATTCAGTGGCTTTTGCATGAGACCAGTGCTGGGAGAGCATGGCTGTCGGCTCCTGGGGACTGCCAAGGCCAAGGCCAGGCAAGAGCCAGAGGCAGCCCAGTGGGCAGGCGCGCGGGCCATGCTGCCTGCAAATCAGGGTTACCACTGGCCACATGAAGAGCTTCCCCTATGGCAGAAAGCAGGTCCATTTGTGTGTGTGTGTGTGTGTGTGTGTGTGTGTGTGTGTGTGTGTTTTGTTAAGCATCTTCACACTTGGCTTTCAGACTCAAAGACAGAAGTTACGTGGTCATGTCTCAACCCTCAGGACGCGCCCTGCAGAAGGGGAGGGACAGACCAGGCCAACCAACAGGCTGACACCCTGCTTGCAAAGTACAGGGTCAAGGTAATTTTCTGCCAAAAATTCCGACTTCCGGAGAAGATTCTTGCCCATGGTTAGCTGCTTGGCTAGTGTGCACCAGGGCAGGTGCTGACCCGGGTCGGGAGGCCCCCAAGTTCCACCTGCAGAAGTGACACACGGGTCTTCGGCACACAAACAGCCTGCTCTGTTCAGCTAGGAAAGCTCGGTGAAATGTCTTAAAAGTCTTAACAGCAGGGGCGCCTGGGGGGCTCAGTCGGTTGAGCGTCTGGCTTCGGCTCAGGTCATGATCTCAAGGTTCGAGCCCTGCATCGGGCTCTGTACTGACAGCTCAGAGCCTGGAGCTGCTTCGGATTCTGTGTCTCCCTCTCTCTCTGACCCTCCCCCACTCACACTCTGTGTTTCTCTATCAAAAATAAATAAACGTTAAAAAAAATTTTTTTTAAGTCTTAACAGCAATAGAGAGCTAACAAGAAGCACAGGCAGGTACTGGTCCAAATCCAGGAGCGAGTGTGGACAGGAAAACACCAGCCACGTCTGCCCTGGAGCCCTCGAGGAGCCCTGAAGTCTGAGAGGAGGGAAATCTGAGCCCAGGGCTGCTCAGCGTCAGGGAGGGAGTGGGTGCTGCTCCCCCACAGCACTTCCAGCTCAGGCCACATGGCCTCAGGCACCTGGCAGAGGTGAGGGGGCCTCTGAGGGGGGACTCTCATCAGAAGCAAGTCCCTAGACTGCACAGGTGCTCACACGCTGCGGCCAGCACGCGGGGTCACCAGGCAGAGACAGCAACATGCAGTAAGACTGCCAGAAAGCAAACATTAAGAAAATAACTCAGAAGAGTTTAAGAATCAGTATTTTTAAGCAGGACACTAGACAATACCTGTCTGATAAAACAGGTAGAAGCAGCAAGGGAAGAAGGGAGGAACGAGAAGTGTGAGGCAGAAAGCAAACAGGGAAGCCAGGCACACACAGCCAAATAAACAACAAATGTGAATAAGCTCGATTCTTTAACCAAAACGAAAGAGTCAGATTGGATTTAAAACACACACACACACACACACACACACACACAGAAACAAAACAAGACCCACCCACATGCTATTTGCAACAGACAGACATCAGGTTCAGACACAGACCATCAGGTTCAGACACAGACCATCAGGTTCAGACACAGACCGGGTATGGGAGGACAGAAGACCCCAAGCAAACTGCAGCCACATGACACAGCCAGACCTCGGCAATGCGACACCACGGAGATGAGAGGAGGCCGCGCATGGACAGAGGGCTGCCGTCAGAAAGAAGTAAAGGTCGCAAATGCACTTGCGTGCTGGCCACAGAGGAAGACGAAACAAAATGGACAGACCTGAAGAAAAAAAGGGACAACTCAACAGCAAGAGCTGGAGATTCGGACACGCGCGGTGGGCACCGAACCGGACGGCTGGACGGGCGAGGCCGCCGCAGAGAGAAGGCGGGCAGTGCCATCAACCAGCACTCCGCCCGCCATCGACCAGGGCTCAGCCACCAGTGCAGGGGCCACAAATGTTAAAGCATTAAGATCATATAAAACCTGTTCTCAGGGCGCCTGGGGGGCTCAGTCGGTTAAGCGTCCGGCTTTGGCTCAGGTCATGATCTCGCAGTTTGTGGGTTCGAGCCCTGCGTCGGGCTCTGTGCTGACAGCTCGGGGCTGGAGCTGCTTCTGATTCTGTGTCTCCCTCTCTCTCTGACCCTCCCCTCCTCACACTGTCTCTCTCTGTCTCTCAAAAATAAATAAAACACGACAACAACAAAAAAGCCTGTTCTCTGACCACTATGAAATTAAGTCAGAAACCAAAAACAGGAGGATATTTGGGAAATCTACCACCAATATGTGGAAATGAACAATGCACTTGTAAACAGCCAGCAGCTGCCTAAGAAATCACAATTAAAAACTATTCTGAGCTGAATGGAATGCAAATATGACATAGCAACACAGCAAAGCCACACCTGTACCAACAAAGACTGATTTCTTAAGAAACAATAATAAAAAAGAGCAAATGAAACCAAAAGCAAGAAGAAAATAATGAAGGGCACAGCAGAAGCAGAAAGAGACAAAGAAAAGCAGCACAATCAATTCAAACAATGATTGGTTCTTTGAAACATCAAATTTAACAAACTTTTAGCTAGACTAGAGACCAATAACCTTTTTCTATAAAGGGCCAGGGAGTGAATATTTTAGTCTTTGTGGCCGTATGTGGTTTCTGCCAATAGTCTTCTTTTGTTGTTATTTTGTTTTTACAACGTTTTAAAAATAAAAAGACCATTTTTAGTTCGGAGACCATAAAAAACAGGCTGCCAGCGGGTTTGCTCTGTGAGCCGTCGTCGGCTGCCTAGCAAGAGAAAGAGAAGCCACAAGGAACTGGCTTCAGGAACGAAGAGGAAGACAGCACGGCTGGCCTCAGAGAAGTCAGACCTACGGAGAGTCCAAATCAAACAGGCAACTAGGTGAAACAGGTAACTCCCAGGAAGACGTGGGTTTCTGAAACTGACTGAAAAAGAAATATAAAATCTGAGCAGATCTTTAAAAAGTAAAAAAAAAAAAAAAATTCAACTAGTAACTAATCTCTCCCCACAAAACGTCCAAGTTGAGGAGGCACAAGCAGTGAATTCCACCAAACACTTAAAGGAGAAACGGGCGCCGGGCTGGCTCCACTCGGTAAAGCACACGACTCTTGATCTCGGGGTTGTGAGTTCAACGTTGGGTGTAGAGGTTCCTTAAAAATAAAATCTTAAAAAACAGAAAACAAAAAAGCAGCAGCAGCAGCGACATGTCCCCTTCGCCACGAAGCTCCGGGAGTGGTAGAGGCAGGGGGACGCGCTACTCACTCCCGGTGGCTGGTACTGCCCAGTCCCGGTGTCGGAGACAACTTAAGAAAACTCAAGAGCAACACGATGCGTGAGCACAGATGAAGGAGTGCTTGGCCAAGTACCGGCGGACTAAATCAGCGGCACGTACAGAGGTTTATTCCAGACGGAGTGGGGTTTCCTTGGCAATGCGAGGTTGCTTTACCATCTGAAAGTCAGTGAATGTCAGACATCCTATTGTCAAAAGAAGAACAACTGATAACTTGATGACGCCAATAAATGCAGAAAAAGAGCCTCACAAGACCTAGTGGGAACAGAAGGGAACGTCCTCACCTTGAGGGAAAGACACCTCCGAAAGCCCTGCCGTTAACACCCGGAAGGTGAGCAGCGAAAGGCCCCCCAAGCCCGGGGCTGAGGGGGACTGTCTGCCTCGGTGCTCAGAGCACGTCGCGGGGCTGCCGGTCCGCGGGGTCAGGCAGGAAGGAAAGGAAAAGGCACCCGGCCTGGAAGCAAGAGGTGACACTGCCTCAGTTCGCAGACAGCAGGAGTTCGTATTCAGAGAATCCTAAGGAATCCACACACACACACACACAATACCAAACTCACAAGTCCAGCAAGGTCACAGAATACGGGATCAAAACACAAAAATCAGCTGCATTTCTGCGGATGACTTCCTTCGCTGTGCAGACACTTATTTTGATGAAGTCCCAAGCGTTGATTTTTGCTTTTGTTTCCCTTGCCGCAGGAGACACGCCTAGAAAAATGTTGCTACAGCTGAGGTCAAAGGGGTTGCTGCCTGTTTTCTCCTCTAGGGTTTGTATGGTTTCAGGTCTCGAATTTAGGTCTTTAATCCACAAAACTAAAAGGCAACTGACTCAGAACAGGAAGACGGCAGCAGAATAGAAGAACTCTGGGCGCACCTCATCCCACAAACACAACTAGCCCCAAATCACCCAAATACCCCAGAAATCAAGCTGAAGACTGGTACAGCCAAATAGAGAAGAGGCCACATTGGAGGAGGTTTGCTACGGGGGGGGGGGCTATGGAATGGGGGAAGATATTTGCAAATGACACATCTGATAAAGGGTTAGTATCCAAAATCTATAAAGAACTTATCAAACTCAACACCCCCCAAAATTAAAAATGGACAGAAGACTGAATAGACACTTTTCCAAAGAAGACATCCAGATGGCCAACAGACACATGAGATGATGCTCAGCGTCACTCATCCTCAGGGACACATCAAACCACACTGAGATACTACTCACACCCGTCAGAATGGCTAAATTAACACAAGAAACAAGAGGTGTTGGCGAGGATGTGGAGAAAGGGAACCCTCTTACCGTGTTGGCAGGAATGTAAACTGGTGCAGCCACTGAGGAAAACAGTATGGAGGCTCCTCAAAAAGTTGAAAATAGAGCTGCCCTGTGACCCAGCAACTGCACTACTGGAAACCTACCCAAAGAATGCAAAAACACTAATTCAAAGGATACACGCATCCTGATGTTTACATCAGCATTATTTACAATCGACAAACTACAGAAACAGCCCAAGGGTCCATCATCTGATGAACGGATAAAGAAGTGAGACATATATACATATATATATATATGATGGTATATTACTGCTGTAAAAAGGAACGAAATCTTTCAATTTGCAAGGACATGGGTGGGACTAGTGTGTGTTCTGCTAAGCGAAATAAGTCAGAGAAAGACAAATACCATATAGTTTCACTCATACGTGGAATTTAAGAAACAAATGAGAGAAACAAATGAGAAAAGGTAAAAAGACAAAAAACAAAAAACCGAGTGAGAGAGAAAGCAAGAAACAGACTCACTCTAGAGAACACACGAGTGGTCACCAGCGGGGTGGGGAGGTGGTGAAGTAGGTGTTGGGAATTAAGGGGTGCACTTGCTGTGATGAAATAAAATAAAATGATTAAAAAAATAAATACAATTTACAGTTCAAAAAATTCAATTGTATTTCTATACACTAGCATCAAATAATCTGAAATAAAATAAAGAAAATAATACATTCAAAATCGCATCAAAGAATAAAACCATGAGACATACATTTAACAAAAGTGCCAAGACTTGTACACTGGAAATTAGGAAACATTGCCGAAACAAGTGAAAGACCTAAATGAGCAGAGAGACCTCACACATTGGTGGATCAGAAGACTCAGTATTACAAACCAGCTCTCCCCAATCTGACCTATGGATTCACTACAAGTCAAAATCTCACCTTGCATCTTCATGGAAATTGGCAAGCTGAACCTGAAATTCCCATGGAGAAATAAAGACCCAGCATGGCGATGGCGGTGTTGACCAAAGAAGAAACACGATGGAAAACTTACGCTTTCTGATACAGAACTCAGAGCCACAGAGCTCCCGCCTGGCCCGGGGATGTGTGCAGACCCACAGGCAGAGCCCCAAGCAGAGGAACGGCCCAGGCAAGGCAGAGGCTGGGACACCGGGACTGGAAGGGAAAAATGAAGGTCGACCCTCACCACACACAAAACAAACTCAAAGTAGACCACAGACCTAAATGTGAGAGCTAAAACCGGAAACTCAGAAAAATCTTGGTGACCTGAGTTAAGCAAAGAATCCTCACATCTGACAACAAAGCACAGTGACAGAAAGAAAACTCTGACACACAGGCCTCATCAAAATTCAAGCCTGTGCGCAGATACAAG
The DNA here is from genome assembly GCF_006229205.1 of Suricata suricatta. Lineage (NCBI taxonomy): Eukaryota > Metazoa > Chordata > Mammalia > Carnivora > Herpestidae > Suricata > Suricata suricatta. The sequence goes on along the minus strand of NC_043716.1, from coordinate 58,107,891 downwards.
CAGAAGGTGAACAGACTTGGAGGAAACACCCACGCGGATGCTGGGGGTCTTTCAGCCCACAGGGTGGGCCCTGAGCGGAGGCCCCCGGGGGCTGTTGGGCGTGCAGTCCAACCAGAAGCACAGTGGCAGGAGACCTTCCTCTGCCTGAGGCATCTGCTCTTTCTTCCACTTTGTAAGAGAACTTCCCTGACTTTATTGAGGACAGGCATGACGACGCTCGACAGCAAACAACACACTTAACAGTGAAAAGGTTCAGTGCACGGAGATTGGAAAGGAGACAGAAACATCATCATCATGACTTCTGGTTAACAGTTTACTAGGCTAACAAATGTAACACTTATGCTCCAAACATGAAAGCACCCAAATATATAACTCAATTAATCCCAAATACAGAGAAACTCATTGATGATAATTCCATAATAGTAGGGGACTTCAACACCCCACTTACAGCAACGGACAGATCATCTAAACAGAAAAGCAACAAGGAAACAATGGCTTTGGATGACACACTGGACCGGATGGACTTAACAGATACATACAGAACATTTCATCTTAAAGCAGCAGAATACACATTCTTCTCAAGTGTACATGGAACATTCTCCAGAACAGATCACATACTGGGACGTAAGTCAGCCCTCAATAAGTAAAAAATACTGGCATCATACCGTGCATATTTTCAGGCCACAATGCTATGATACTTGAAATCAACCACAAGAAAAAATGTGGAAAGATAACAAATACTTGGAGACTAAAGAACATGCTAGTCAAGAATGAATGGGCTAACCAAGTTGTTAAAAAGAAAATTAAAACCTACATGGAAGCCAATGAAAATGATAATACCACAACCCAAACCTCTGGGATGCAACCAAGGGGGTCAGAAGAGGGAAGTCTATAGCAATCCAGGCCTTCCCAAAGGAGGAAGAAAGGTCTCATATACACAACCTAACCTTATGCCTTAAAGAACTGGAAAAAGAATAGCAAATAAAACCCCAAACCAGAAGAAGACAGGAAATAATAAAGATCAGAGCAGAAATCAATGCCATTGAAACCAAAAAAAAAAAAAAAAGAGTAGAACAGATCAATGAAATCAGGAGTTGGTTCTTTGAAAGAATTAACAAAACTGATAAACCCCTAGCCAGTTTGATCAAAAAGATAAAGGACCCAAATAAATAAAATCAAGAATGAAAGAGGAGAGATCACAACCAACACAGCAAAAATACAAACAATGACAAGAAAATATTATGACACTATATGCCAATAAAATGGGCAATATGGAAAAAATGAACAAATTCCTAGAAAAATATAAGCTGAAACAAGAAGAAATAGGAAAGTTGGACAGACCCATACCAGTAAAGAAATTGAATTAGTAATAAAAAAAAAAATCTCCCAACAAAGAGTCCAGGGCTCAATGGCTTTCCAGAGGAATTCTACCAAATATTTAAAGAAGAGTTAACACCTATTCTTCGGAAGCTGTTCCAAAAAATAGAAATGGAAGGAAAACTTCCAAACTCATTCTATGAAGCCAGCATTACCTTGATTCCAAAACCAGACAAAGATTCCACGAAAAAGGAAAACTGCAGACCAATTTCCCTGATGTACATGGATACAAAAATCCTCAACAAGATACTAGCCAACTGGGGTGCCTGGGTGGCTCAGTCGGTTAAGCCTCTGACTTCGGCTCAGGTCAGATCTCACGTTCATGGATTCAGAGTCCCGCGTCAGGCTCTGACAGCTAGCGCAGAGCCTAGAGCCTGCTTTTGGTTCTGTGTCCTTCTCTCTCTGCCCCTCCCTCTCATGCTCTGTCTCTCTCTGTATCAAAAATAAATAAAACATTTAAAAAATTCATTAAAAAAAGATACTAGCCAACTGGATCCAACAATACATTAAAAGAATTATTCACCACAACCAAATGAGTTATACCTGGGATGCAGGGTTGGTTCAATATCCACAAAACAATCAATGTGGTTCATCACATCAATAAAAGAAAGGATAAGAACCACATGACCCTCTCAATAGATGCAGAGAAAAGGGTCCATCCTTGATAAAAACCCTCAAGAAAGTAGGGACAGAAAGATTATACCTCAAGATCATAAAGGCTACATATGAAAGATGTACTACTAATATCATCCTCAATGGGGAAAACTGAGGGCTTTCCCCCTGGGGTCAGGAACACGACAGGGATGTCCACTGTCACCACTGTTATTCAACTGGGTATTGGAAGTCCAAGCCTCAGCAGTCAGACAACACAAAAGAATAAAAAGCATCCAAATCGGCAAGGAAGAAGTCAAACTTTCACTCTTTGCAGAGGACATGATGCTGTATATGGAAAAGCCAAAAGATTCCACCAAAAAATTGCTGGAACTGATCCATGAATTCAGTAAAGTTGCAGGATATAAAATCAACGCACGAAAATTGGTTGCATTCCTTTACACCAATAATTAAGCAGCAGAAAGAGAAATCAAGGAATCCATCCCATTTACAATTGCACCAAAAACCATAATATACCTAGGAATAAACCTAACAGAAAAGGTAAAAAAAACCTATACACTTAAAACTATAGGAAGCTTATGAAAGAAATTGAAGACGACACACACACAAAAAAGAAAAACCTTCCATGCTCCTGAATTAGAAGAACAAATATTGTTAAAATGTCAATATTCCCCAAAGCAAACTACATATTCAGTGCAATCCCTAGCAAAATAACACCAGAATTCTTCACAGAGCTAGAACAAACGACCATAAAATTTGTATGGAACCAGGAAAGACCCCAAATAGACAAAGCAATCCTGAAAAAGAAAACCAAAGCTGGAGGCATCATAATCCCAGACTTCAAGCTGTGTTACAAAGCTGTCATCATCAGGACTGCATGGTGCTGGCACAAGAACAGACACTCAGATCAATGGAACAGAACAGACCAGAAATGGACCCACAAACGTATGGCCCACTAATCTTTCACAAAGCAGGAAGGAATATCCAAAGGAATAAAGACGGTCTCTTCAGCAAATGGTACTGGGAAAACTGGACCACAACATGTAGAAAATTGAACCTGGACCACTTTCTTACACCATACACAAAAAGAAACTCAAAATGGATGAAAGACCTAAACGTAAGACAGGAAGCCATCAAACTGTAGAGGAGGAAAGCAGGCAAAAACCTCTTGACCTCGCCACAGCAGTTTCTTACTCAACATGTCTCCGGAGGCAAAGGGAACAAGAGCAAACAAAAATGTGCTACAGGGACCTCATCAAAATAAAAAGCTTCTGCGCAGCAAAGGAAACAATCAGCAAAACTAAAAGGCAACCAACCGATGGAATGGGAGAAGATATTTGCAAATGGCATATCAGATAAAGGGTTAGTATCCAAAATCTATAAAGAACTTATCAAAATCAACACCCAAGAAAACAAATAATCCAACAAAGAAATGGGCTAAAAACATGAACAGACACTTCTCCAAAGAAGACATCCAGTTGGCTAACAGACACATGAAAAATGTTCAACGTCACTCATCATCAGGGAAATACAAATTAAAACTGCAATGAGACACCACCTCACACCCATCAGCATGGCTAACACCTCAGGCAACAACAGATGCTGGCGCGGCCGTGGAGGAGGAGGATCCCTTTTGCACGGCTGGGGGGAACACAAACTGGGGCGGCCGCTCTGGAAAACTGTATGGAGGTGCCTCAAGAATTAAAAATAGAACTACCCTCCGACCCAGCAATGGCACTACTAGGTATTTATCCAAGGGACACAGGGGTGCTGTTTCAAAAGGGCACACGCACCCCAGTATTTATAGCAGCGTTATCGACAAAAGCCAAAGTATGAAAAGAGCCCAAATATCCATCGACAGATGAATGGATAAAAAAGACGTGGTACGTACATACAACGGAGTATTACTTGGCAATCAAAAAGAATGAAATCTTGCCATTTGCAACTACATGGATGGAACCAGAGGGTATTATGCTAAGTGAAATTAGTCAGTGACTCAGAGAGAGACAAAAACATCATGACTTCATGACTATGACAGCATGAACTCACTAATTAAAATACAAAACAGACGAACATAAGGGAAAGGAGGAAAAAGGATATAAAACCAGGGAGGGGATAAAACATAAGAGACTTTTAAATACAAAGAACAAGCTGAGGGTTGCTGGAGGGGTTGCGGGTGGGGGACGGGCTAAATGGGTGAGGGGCACTGAGGAAGACACTTCTTGGCACGAGCACTGGGTGTTGGGCACAGCGGGCATGAATCACTGCAAATTACTCCTGAGATCACTGTTGCACTGTACGGTAACTAACCTGGATGTTACTTAAAAATAAATAAGCAAAACAATGTACTAGAGACTCAAGTTAAGAAAAACACACAAAAGGCACAAAGCTTAGAGGGGCGCCTGGGTGGCTCCGTCGGTTGAGTGACTCTTGATTTCAGCTCAGGTCACAATCCCAGGGTTGTGGGACTGAGCCCCGCATCAGGCTCTGCGCTGAGTGTGGAAGCTACGGGATTCTCTCTCCTTCCCTCTGCCCCTCTCCCCTGCTAGCCCTCTGTCTGGAAAAAAAAAGAAAAGAAAAGAAAGGAAAAGAATAAAAAAAAAAAGCACAAGGCTTAGAAAGAGGCAAAATGACTGTATACATAAACGACCCAAAGTAATCAACAGAGAAATATTGGAATTAAAAGTAAATTTAGCAAGGTTTCACAATACAAGATTGGTAAATAAAATTAAATTACTCTCTATGTATATAAAAATTAAATTAATTTCTCTATATTTATAAAATGCTCTAAATGACGCCACTTATAATACCAAAAAACATCAAGTTATTCTCCGGTATTGCTGGGGGGGAGTGGAAGGTGGCACACAATCTAGAAAGCAGCCTGGCAGTCCCTGGGAGGTTGAGCGCGGAGTGTGCCCACGAGAACAGCGCGTCCTGACTGCGTGGCGTCATGCACGACAGCCAGAAGGTGGAAGCCGCCCAAACGCTCAGAGCCGGTGAACGTGGCCCCTGACGCTACAACAGGAAGAAGTGATGCGCTGCCTCCGGTCGCAATGCGATGGAGAAGCAAGGAAGCCAGTCACAGAGACCAGCCTGCTTGTCCTACGTGCAGGAACTGTCCACAACACGCAAGACACAGAGACAGAAAGGGAGCCGGTGGCGCCTGGCTGGGAGCCAGGCGTGGGGAGCAGGAGCGAATGGGGGGGGGGGTTTGTCCCGTGGTGATGGCAGGGTCCCCAAATTAGACCACAGTGATGACCACACAACACTGCAAACACCCCCAAGCCCATTTTATGTGAATTATAGCTCTGTAAGCTGACTAAAAAATGTTATTTAAAAACCAAATACCAAGCAATTAATTTAACGCAGGACTGAAGCCACGCATGGCTACTGAGATAACGAAGGAATGGACATACGTTCACTGTCAGGAAATCTAACCACCACAGAGAAGTCGGTTCTCCCGTAACCGACCTGTGGATTCCACGTAACTCCAGTCACAATCCTCACTGGAGATTCTGTGAAAACGAAAGGACTATGACATTTATATAAAAATGCAAAAAGATTTAGAACAAAAATAGCTAAAAGTATTGAAGCAGATGAACAACAGGACTTACAGAATCAAACTGCACTGTGTTCGTTCTCTAAAGCTACAATGTGGCAAATGCAGGACAGACAACTGCCTGACTGGACAGAACACAGAGGCCAGAAACAGGCCCCACGCATGGCCACGCTGGAAAGCTGCGGAGCAAGGGCCTTCCTTTCAGTGAACAATGCTACACCCACTGGAAATCCCTATGCAAAGGGGTCATTCAGGACCTCTCCCCACATGCAAATAGAAGTGATTTCTAGATCAATTGTAGATCTGAGTGGGAAAGTAACACAGTTTCTAGAGGATGATAGAGAAAACTATCTTCATGAGTGAGGTAAATAAAAATTTCGCAATTGTGGAAGAAAAGCACCAAACAATAAGGGGACGGTTGATAAACTGGACTGCAGTCAACCAGAAACTTCTATTCCTCTACAACTCTGGTAAAAGAATAAAAGATAAAGCCACACAGTGTGGGAGGAGCCATTTGTAATTCATATGTTCAACAAAGGACTTGCAACCAACATATCTCACGAGGATACTCAGACTTCCTGAGTCCTGCGGAAGAGATGAGAGGCAACATCATTAAAAATGGGCGAGAGACATGAGCAGGCAGTACATGAAGAAAATGCCCAAATGTCCCCCTGCAACCTCGTCAGACATCAGGGAAATGAATTGAAAACCACTAACATGCACCACCATGTGACGACCAGTCCCAGGAAGGGCTCGGGGGAGACAGGCCGGCCAGCACACCCTCGCGTCTGGCAGGAGAGCACGGGACCGCGGGCACGCCAGTCCCTCCCCACGTGGGTGACCAGCAGATGCACACTGGCATCTTGTACAAGCGTTTTCTGGCGACATCGCTCAAACACCAAGAGCCCAACCAGCAGAAGGGTGGCGGGGGGGCCTCTCCAGACACTGTACTGTCACACAGCCATGAAAGTCAGTGAAACGCTGCTACCCCAAAACCGGCATTAGTCTCCAAAATGCAGACAAAGAAGAATATGTAAGGAACTACATAAAGGTCAAAGTAAGACAAAACTAACTTTGGGTGCAGGGAACAGAACGGGGCCTCTGACGAGGAGCAGGAGGGCATCGGGACCTCGGCAGTGCCCCGGGCCTGCACCTGCCGGTGACTGCAGCGCAGCTTCCCGTAACTCGGGAACCGCATGCTTACGGCCCGTGCCCTGAACTACGTAGACGTAAAACTACGATAAAAATGAACACGATCAATTCCAAGTGGAGTTTACATCAAAACATAAAAGGTAACTAAGAGAATAGCCTCAGCGCCTAAAAGTAGGAAAAAATTTGTCCAGAAGGCAGGAAGGATGGACTGTGAAGGAAAAGATCACTGGATTGACCCAACTCGTCACTTGGTAGCTTTCAGCGAGTGCAAAGGCACGCCACAGAGTGAGGTAAGCTGGGCACAAAAAACTACAGGAAAGTCCAGAAACGGGCAGGACGTCACCTCAGGGAGCAGGCCCATGGTTACCCTGGGGGGTAAGGAAGGTAAACAGGAAAGAGCAAGAAGGGGCTTTAGCGCGGCCACACAAACGCCTGCTGCACAGCCGCAGGCTGAGCACACGCTTAGGTCTGGTGCCCTTCTCTGCACGCGCTTTTCTTCGCGGCGTGAGTGACGGCACAAACACAAGGGCTGAGAGCAGAACCGTTCCCGTGCGGCTCTACCCCAGGGCCCCAGCCGGTGCAGCGAGCCACGAACAGGGGACAAGGCTCACAGTCAGACAGAAGCACGTAAAAGTCTATTCGTCACTTCACAATAACTTCTTACCTAAAAACCAAACAAAAGGCCGACTACAACTAATACGGTAATTCAGCACGTTACAGCAATAAAACTGGCAGCCTCACTTGTCATACTAATTTTTAATAGTTCCAAAATTCTTAAGATACTTAGTGATGTATTTTGTTAAGACTATGCAAGACCTGTATCCTGCAAACTACAAAACACTTCTGAGAAACGTGAGAAATAAACGGAAAGACGCACCAAGTTTATGGACTAGAAGTTTCAGTATCAGTAAGACGCCAAAATGGTTCTACAAATTTAATGCAATTCCAATAAAAGTCCAAGCAGATTTGACAGTGGATTCTAAATGTTTGTGAACATTCAAAAGACCTAAAAACAAACAAATAAAAAACAAACAATTTTGAAAAGGAAGAACACAGCTGGAGGGCCTAACCACACCTGACCTTTCGGCCTGACGGCGCCGCGGCCTCGTGACCGCCGCAGGCACGGAGGCGGCGTGACAGCTGCCCGAGCAGCGACGCGCGGCCTGGGCCGTGTCTGCCACTCGACCTGCAGCAGCGCCGCCAGGCTGCGGGGCCCGGCCGGGTAGGGAGGGGGACCGCCAGCGCGGTCCCTCCTTCACGCCACCCGCGACTGGTCCAAGACGGGAACAGGTCACACAGTCACGTGTAAAAGACAAAATCATAAAACACAGAACCTCTTGGGGTAGACGAAAATTTCTTATTTTCTTAAAAGGGACCCAAAACCACAATCTTGACAGGGAAAACTGATAAAATGGACCTAATCACAATGAGCAACTTCTGTTCATTAAAACACTTTTCAGAAATGAAAACAAAGGCAAGCCATGTCCTGGGAGGAAGAATCTGTATTTTAAAACTCACGACGGAGACAAACAACTGAATAAAAAAGTCGGAAGACTTGAAAGACACTTCTCACAGGGAGAGACGCGTGTGATCGGTCCGCACCTAAATGAGGACACAGCACATTTCGTCACCGGGGAGATGCAATCTACGACAAGGAGACACTCCCACAGGCATGCCGCGGGGCCAACTCACACGGACAGACGAGGCCAAGGGTTGGCAGGAACCCGGGACAACTGGGCTTCTGTTAAGTTGCTGGGACTGCAGCGCAGTCCATCTTTTTGGAAAACAGTTCTGAAGTTTCTCACGGAGGCAACGCGTGTGTGTACATCGACCCCGCAGCTCCGTCCCCAGACGCTGCCCAGGGGAAACGAGGCACGTGCTCATGCGAGGACCTGCACAATTTCCGTGGTGTCTGTCCCCAAGGTAGGCACACACCACCCGCTGACGGGCACCGACGACCTGGAGCACGCGGCTCGGCAGCATCGAAGCCTGACTC
>NC_043716.1:58077512-58099095 GCF_006229205.1 Suricata suricatta | reverse complement strand
GCGCGCGCGTGAGGCGGCGCGAGGGACCCGCAGCCTGGACCGAGGCGGTTCTTAGCGGGTGCGAACGGCTGTCAGCCCCGCTGGCTGTGCACTTTAAATGGGTGTATTTTATTCTGTGGAAGACAGAACCCAGGCAGGTTGATTTTGAAATCCGCCTCCACTAACCCACACCCACTGTTTAGGAAGGCACTTTAAGCGGCTGGTTTTAAGCCTACCGTCACTGTCCCGGGCCCACTGCTCAGGCACCGCGCGACACCGGCAGTGTTAGTGGCACCACCGTCTCCCAAATGCGCGGCTTTTGCTGCTCTAAGCTCCCAGCCCCCGCCGCGCGCGCACACAACTTTTCTGTAGCCATAATGGTAACAGGAGCACACGTAAGAGACGATACGGTGACACACGTGGCTTCACTAAACACGTGTTCACGTCGTGTGCCTCCTGCAGGACAGCACCTCGGCCATGTGGCCAGACCCCGCCCGGCGCCCTGCGCCTCTGGGAAAGGAAAGCCCTTTAACTGGGAGGAAAGAAAAGTCCTGGAGGAGCAAGAGATTCAGCAGGAGGGAGGAGAAGCAGGGGGGGGTCTGGGCCTCGAGGGCACCCCCTGCGCCCCGTTCCCGAGCCAGCACGGCTCCAGGGCAGGGCCCCCACGCGCACCCCTGCCAGCGCGGGCACAGCGGCCCCTCTGCAGAGCAGAGGGACAGAGAAGGCAGGGAGATGACCAGAAGTCACTGCCACTGCAGGTGGGACGGGCTGCACCACCTTCTTGGTGGGTGGAGGCCCACGGGGCTGCCTGGGGTCCGGCCGGCCGGCGCTTGAGGGAGCAGCTGAGCAAACACCCGACACAAACAACGCATCTCAGAAGCTCACTGCTGTCGGGGCACCGGCCTCTCCAGAGAAGTCCCGGCCGGCGGCGCTCCCTGACCCGGGGCCCACGAGAGCAGTGAGCGCGGCTCCCGGGGCGCAGCGTGGGCAGCCCCGCGCGGAGACTTCTGGGGCCACACGGCCCTTTCCTCAACTGCTTTCTGTTCCAGGGAGGTCTTCCACGAGTGCTGAGCAGCAGGAACCTCTCCTCCTTCCAAGAACACAAGCCGGCCCCCCCCACCAATCAGCATTGACTCGGCTGCCATCACACCAGGAGACGGCGAGCCTTCTGGGGAACAGTCACCGTGAAGATTAGGTGGCCCCGCTCCTGACCCAGCCAACGCCCTCCCGGCCTGCGGTCTAAAACAGAACCTGTAATTTATTTCTCAGGAAAGAGGAGGAGAGGAGCCCAGAGAGGAGAGGCTGTGGTGTGTCTGGAGAAGGAGAGGCGGGTGGGGGCCGCCCGGACCGCCCCCAGCGCTGCCCCCGCCCAGGCCGCACCGGGGCTGCAGTCAGGGCCTAGCGAACACCAAGGGCCAAGCACCACACAGGCATCAACACGCTCACGTCGGTTGATGAAGTCCGCAAAACAATTTCTAAACAGAACTTTGAGTTTTCTGTCAATTGTTTATTTTCAGGGAGGGCGTGTGTATTTACCAGGATACACTGTTGAAGACAGAATGAAAAGTATGACGTCATAAAATGGCAAAAGTACTACTGATCCGCAGACGGCCGAAGCTCGCCTCACTCCTGAGCGTGTTCACTCGAAACCGTGTGCGCCGGTGTCGCTGAGACCAGAGACGACGCAGGCGGCGAGGCGCCACCCCCGGCTCCTCTCCTGCTTCCTCCAGGCGGGAGCAGCACCCACCCCGCCCGCCCCGCTTGCCTGTGGAGCCCAACTTCCAGCTGACACTCGGGTGGAAAAGCCGGCTGCGCAGACCTGAGTCGGGGATGCTGCCCAGGCCTCTCCTAAGGTTACAGCACATTTTGTGCGGCAGACGAAACACGTTTTCTGAATGACCCCGTACGTCAGCCATAAAAACTGGTGGCATGTGGTGCAGACACGATTAGAACAAACCTCACCTGCTGGCAACATGTGTGTCTCACAAGTTGTGGCCCGGACGCCACTGCCAACAGCGAAACACCACCACCCGGCGGCCTCTCGGTGACGGCCACACCTGAGCTCGAATGCTTGGCTCTCAAAAGCCTCTGAGTGGAGCCAGGTCTCCAGTCCCAGCCCTGGAGGCACTCAGTCCCCTTCCTTCTGCCTCAACCTTCCACCCTCCCCAGACGCCCAGGACAGAGCTAGAGGGAAACAGACACAGGAACCGAGAGCATCTAAGTCAGTCAGCCCTGCTACCTCCTAGCAGTTTGGATAAAACGCTTCAGGCAGGAGTGGCTCAAATCACTTTTTGCCACTCACAAATGAGTCACTAACGGGACCTTCCTCTCTGCCAGAGGAAAGCCAGATTGCACGTGTCCGACCCCGGGGCTGCCTGACACAGGGCCCTGTTGGGTTCCACGCGTCCACCTGGTGCAAGGTGGGAAGCACAGAGCCACCAACACGAGGTCCGATGCGTCCAGGAGGCAAAGCAGCCCTCCAGCTCTTGGGGCATGAGCCTCCGGGCTCACGTGGTGGGCCCTGGACAGGTGGCCTGCGGGCACTCCAGTGAGGGGTGCCCTCTGTCCACACGACCCCACGCCTTCTGGGCACTCCAACAGTGCCAAGGCAGGTGTCCAAACACTTCTGCTCTCTTCCTTGGGAGACTCACTCAGAAAAGATCGATTCAAAGACCCCCATAGGCACGTGGTACTGTGTTCTGGAGGGACTACTCTGCACAGTAATCCTGCCGTGGCCAACTCAGGAATGGCCACCATCCCCGCTTCTAACTTAAGCACGGGCCCTGCTCGAAGAGATGTGCTGTTTTTCTGAACAGAGGCAGGACCCCGGGGCAAGGCCAGCGGAGAGCAGGAGGCCCAGGCGTGGGGTGCGCGTGGGCACTGGACCGCCCTCCTCACATCTCTGAGACGGGCCGGTTTCACGGGATGAAAAGCCCTCTCGGTATAAACGTCTGCCGGGGGAGGGGGGCACAGGTGGGGCTACCTGTGTGGGAGGGAGGGGGCGGGGACTGTCCAGGGAGTGACTCCTACGCAATGAGACCACTGTCTGTGGCGAATCTAAGTGCGTCGATGGAAGACCAGAGCCAGGCCTGACGGAAGCCTCTCGCCCTCGACGCGGGTCCCCACCCTGGCTGAGGAGGGCAAGGCCCTGGGCTGCCCTCTGGCCAGGAGAGCGCGGCCCGAGGGCTCCCAGAAGCTGGCTGAGCAGATTCCAGCGTGCTCGAGGGAGCGGGTCCAGGGTCTGAGCCGTGCTCCCTACCCCGCCGGCACCACCAGCACCTCCACAAACACGCTGGCTGCCAGAGAGCGGCAAAAGGCCACGGTCATGCAGGGTCTGGAGAAGACAGCAGCCAGCGGTCCCCAGGCCAAGCTCCACGCTCCAGGAACTTGCACCAGGAAGGTCCCCTGATCGTGAGGAGGACCGAGGAAACGGGGAGGCTGGGGGAGAAATGACCAGAAACCGAGGACACCTAGAACACAGGCCTGCCCTGGGGCCCAGCAGAGGCCACCCACACGTGGACGGAAGGGCCAGGCCCCAGCAGCACACGCGCCTGACACCTGGGCCTGGGACAGTTTGGCCCGGCCTCCCAGGGAGCAGACAGCAACCAACCAACAAAAAGCCATGAATGCATCTGGGAGGCCCTGGGAAGCAGAGAAGTAGCTGCCGCCAGAGCTGCTGGGGGAGCAAACGGGGGCCCTCGGGGGCACCCCAGCGCTGGCCGCCCAGAGCACAAGACCCCCCCCCCCCAGAGCTGCGCGAGGATGAGGTGGGCCGCACGGCTCACAGCCGCAAGGCCAACCTGGGAGCTGTAAGACTAGGAGGAAACAAACCACAGGAGGATGCGCAAGCTGGAAGACCCGACATGCAAGCACAAGAGACCCAAAAGAGAAAAACACGATAGAAAAAGAGGGAACTATAAGCTAATACAGAAAATGTTACCTATTTGGAAAAAACCTTGAGGCTGTGCTTTGAAAGAGCTCACCGAAGTCCAGGAATGATCAGAAAATCGTATCAGAAAATTTCCAAATCAGAAAAATCAGAAAAATCCCAAATTCCAAAACTATGAGGAAAAAGACCTTATAAATAAATCTTCAGTAACACACATTTAAAAACCAACAAGTCCCCACTGACCCAGAAAAAGCATTTAACAAACCCCAACACCTACCCACGAGGGCAGCGCTCAGCAGGCAGGGGCGAGCGGGCAGCCCGCATGCGGGAACGCCAGGGGCGCTGCCCTCACCGGGCTCAGCCCCGGGTCTACGCGGTGCGGTGAGGCCAGAGCGGAGGCGCAAGGCAGAGATAGGAGAGGAAGACATAAAACTGTCCTTGTTGCAGATGACATGGCTCCCTACCTGGCAAATCCTCAGGAATTTAGCCGCAAACCTAGAGGTGAGGGCCCAGGCCCAGGCCCACCACATCCATGGCAGGCGCGTGCGAGCAGGGCATCCCGTGAGCAGGCAGGGGGGTGGGGCCCCTCCTGGGCCTTGCCGAGAAGCAGAAGGGGACATGGGTCCAGCTTGTGCACGAAGACAGTACGCCAGGTCCGCGGAGGCAGCAGGAGGTGAGGAGGCCGCAGGGCCTGGTGCTGCGGTAGAGATGTTGGCTTTCCTCTGGTCTGTTTCGGTGACGGTTGCGCCCCTTGTCCCCACTACCGCCTGGCACGTGAACGAACAAACTACAGTCGGAGCAGCAGCCTGGGCGCTGTCCTCTGTGACAAAAATTCTAAGCTCTAAACACGGCCACCAGACTGTGTCCCAGCGGCCAACAAGCCAAAATGCAGCCCAGCAAAGGGGTCTTAGAAGCCCTCTTTGTGCAGAAGCATTTCATTTTTACATACCTCCCGCGGTCAAGTTCTACTTGGTGCGGTGCCTTCACTGCAGACCACCACCATCTTCTCCCGACCAGGGCCCTGGCCCCCACAGACCCCGGCACGCCCACCGGAAAGGCTGGCTGAAGAAGCCATCTGTGAGACAGCTCATGAGGGCCGCCAGAACTCCCACTGTCCAGATGCGCCCTTCTCCAAGTGACCAGACACAGTGGTGCCCAGGAACAGGGCAAGTCAAAATCACGTGCACCGAGGGGGCAACAAGACGTCCTGGACAGAGACACACAGCCTAACACTGGCACAGAGAAATCAGACAACCTGGTTTTAAGGGGGTGGTCTACAACAGAAGTGTCTGGAACCCTCTGAAATGTCAACATGAGGAAAGTCAAGGACGGGCTGTAGAATTTTCCAGACTGAGGGGATGAAGCAGACGAGACAAGTAACTGCTGCATGTGGTTCTGAGCAGGTGACACAGGAGCAGGCCGGGCACAGGGGTCCGTCGTGCATGTGTCCCTGCGTCCCTGCTCTGCTGGGAGGAGGCGTCCTTCTTTGCAGGAAGCACCGTACTCGGGGCGACAGGCACAATGCTGGCTGTGAACCAGAACTCTCCGTACGGTCCTTGCAACTGTTCTTAAAGTTTGAAACACAAAAATGGGCAAAAAGATGAAGCGCACGTCCGGAGAAAAGGGAGCCAATGAGCTTGTGCGCGCCACAATTCACCATCGGGAGGCACAGGTCGAAACGGCGAGGCGTCAGCAAAAATCAAGAGACGGACAATACTAAGTGTTGAGGGGCTGCGGACCCCACAGCGGGGGCTCTGAGGGCTGCAGCCACCCAAGAGCTGCAGCGCGTCGGTCCCCCAGATGGCCCCGCGCTCCGCAGCGGGGCTTCCACCCGGGAGGCGCTCTCACTCCGCAACACCCCAAGTCACAGAGCAGCATCGAGGCGCACGCGCCTGGAAGCAACGGGGCCGGGGGGGCTCGAGGGAGCACAGGCGTGTGCAGAGCTGTGCGGACCGCCGACGGACGGAACAGGGACTGGACTGAACCCGCACTGGCGTGCCGACTGACTGTCAGCAGGGGCGCTGGGGCAGCTGCACAGAGAAGGGACAGTGTCAACAGCGTGTGCTGGGACGGAGTCCCCACGTAAACACGGCTCAGCCGAGTCCTGCTGCACACAGAGATTAATACGAGATCGACAGCGGTCTGAGTATCAAAACAAAAATCATGAGCTACTAGAAAAAAATTCTACAGCAGTTTCTCCTCTGGGGTAAGCAGAGATTTCTTAGAAAAAAATGTTAAATATAAAGGAAAAACATCAATAAGTTGAAGTTCAATAAAATTTAGATCGGCTCATCAAAAGACATCATTAAATGTGATGACAAGTCACAGACAGAAGACAACATCTACAGTACATGAATCTGACAAAGGACGTGCATCCAAAGTACAGAGCTGTCATAACTCACTAATGCCAAGATGAATGGCCCATTAAGAAAAAAACAGGCAAGAGATGTGGAGACACTTCACAAAAGAAATGAATGGCCAAAAAATCCAGGAAGCGGGCGCGCCATCGCCGGGCACCCGGGAAACGCTAACGACAGCGGCCCGGGATGCGTCCGAGAGCAGTCAGCACGGAGGCCCACAGCGTCCGCGCCCGGAGAAGGCGGCGGCTCCGAAGGCCAAGTAAGTGCCACCCTAGGACCTGTAAACTCCGCCCGTTGGTGTTTTCCCAGCAGCGGTGGAAAAAGACTTGTATGTGAATATTCACGGTCTTCTGCTAAAACGGACCAGACGGGAAACTGCCCAAGTGTCCATGAACACGCAGCATAGAAACACGCTGTGATGCGCTCACACAACACACGACAAAAACATGAGCCGCCGACACACAAGACGCCGGGGAGACCCGTTATGCCGAGTGAAAGGCTACACGAGGGGGCGCCCTGTGTGCTTCCCCTGCAGCCCGGAGCTCCTGGGTGACGTCGGGGAGGCGGAAACCTCTGGATCTTGACCAGGGTGTTAGGTGCACACAGTTGTCAAAACTCCCCAAACTGGTCACTTTGTACACAATTTTCACACTGAAATCTTGCATTTCATGGTATATAAATTTCACCTCAATTTTTAAAAACTGAACAAACTATAAAGATAGGCAGTGACAGTATGGATGGATCTTAACATAACTTTTAAAGTATCACACGCAGCCTGATACTCCTTGGGTAAAGATAAAAACAACTAAAATTTTTAACGCACTTTCCCAGATTTGTATCAACACCAGAGCTCTGCAGGGGTGGCGACACGGCAGACACGCAGGGGGAGGCGGTCAGAGCGCGGGGCCGGCTCCGGGCGACACGGTCAAGAACAGGTGCAGACACAACAGACCACGCACGCACGACACTCGGGGAGAGCGTCCTGAACAAGGCCGTGACTGACTCCGCCCTCCACTCCTGAAATCCTGAAGTCTACGCTGAAAAACGAGAAGAGATCACACCGGAAGCTAGAAAGTGTAACACGCTGTTCAGGACAGAGGGCGCCTGCTGCGGTCACAACGAGAGAATGAATCATCAACGTTGCGTGAGAACGTGAAAAGAAAGGCCGAAAAGTAAGGAGCATTAGAAATGAACCAAACCCACCAAGATCAGACCTAAACAAGTAAGACCGAGGTGCACAGAGAAAAGGCTCCGGGGCACACTTCCACACTGCAGGGCAGCACAGGCTCCGGGCCGGTCTCGGTCCCTCACGAAGGACACCAACACACCTCCCGGAAGACACGGCCTCCCCTGGGCCATCCGCTGGGGGCCGTGGCCATTCAGGACAGACTGGTGCCTGGCGGCCGACGCGGCCCCTGACGCAGAGGCCACACTCTGCAGGGCAGCCGGCGTGGACAGAGGTGCCCCTCGGGAGGCGGCGCCGCTCTCGGAACAGCAGGCCCCCGGATGAAGCCATGCACAGGCCTCCTCTCCGCAGACGCTGGGTCTGCTCGCCGCGAGGGCCAGGAGCTCGGGCCCCTGTCGTGATGTACAATGTGCTCTTGGGCCACCTTCTTTAAAAGCCAGACTTTTTGTTTGCTGATCTTCCTCCACCTCAGCTGGGAACTGTGTGGCCCACTGTGTCCCCAGCCCTCAGCTAGGACAGCAAGGTAGGCATGCAAATCTCCCCGCACGGCTCACCAAACTTTCCTGCCCTGATTTCTTTCAACTGAAGCCTGAGAGCAAGTCCACTGTCTCGAGCGCGGCACGTCTTCCTTGGGAGCCCTCGGCAGCACCATCTTCCTTGGACACCCGCGCCCAGAACGGAGACGTCGTGATGCCCAACCTGGAAGCTTCCCTCTCTTGGCAGCATGGAACTTGTGGCTCTGAGCCCTCACCTGGCTTCCTCCCTACAGTTTCTGGGTCGGACAGGACCAGGCGTCCGGCCTGCTCTTTCTCTCCCTGCCCACTGCTTAGGGCACTTCCAGGGACTTGGTTCTCTGCTCTGCCCTCTGCCAGCTCGGTGGGGACTGTGCCGACTTCCATCAGCAACGTTATTTGGTGCCTCCCTGGTCTGCACTTCTCACTGCTCTAAGCTGGGCGCCACCTCGTCCAATTGGCCTTCCTACATTTTCTTTCCTGCTCTCCAGCAGACACAGAGAAAACTGAACAGGACATCAGAGCGGAGAGGGTGTCTTCGCCCCGCCGCTCTCCTTCTCCCGAGTCCTGCTGGCGTTGTCCACGTGGGGCCCACACGCTCAGAGCACGTCCAGGGTCCTGCCAGGGATTCTGAAGCACGTACGCAGCGACGCATCCCCGGCCATCCAAGGGAACGCGCCGTCACTGTCCAGTATTTCATAAAGAGCAGCCCTAAAGGAGGACAAGAAAACCACCGCCTCCCTTCACCCAAAGGCCCTGAGCAGCACACTGGGGGCCACGGCGGGTGTGACTGTCTTTGTTTAGGAAAGCGCTGGACAGACCGTCTGAGAGTGAAAGCAGGTCGCAGGGCAGGGTGCGGAAGGAGGTGAGGGACCGAGAGGAAGTTTTAGTCCGAGAAAAAGCAGAAGAGGACACGGAAGCTGGAGGTCAGGAACCGCAGCCCGGGGCTCGTCCTGGGAGCAGCGCCGCGGGGCAGGCTTCCCCACGTGCTGAGCATGCACGCCATCTCCCCGACACCCCCAAGCCCCCACCCCGTTCCTGGTGCTCAAGGGAAAGGCTGAGCCAGTATGAGGTGAAAAGAAGGTTCGTAGGTGAATTGATTCAGCATGAGCAGAAATTCCGACACACGGCTGACCTTGCTCAACAGAGTCCCCAGGCCCAGAGGGGCCCAAGGGGGGACTACATGCAGACAGACGTTCTAAAGGTGTGTTTTCAAGCTGTTAAAGAGAGGGATGTCTGGGGGCTCAGAAGGTTGAGCATCCGACTCTTGATCCTGGCTCAGGTCATGATCTCACAGTGTGTGGGACTGAGGCCCACGTCGAGCCCTGGCCGACAGCATGCTTGGGACAGTCCCCTGCTTGGGACTCTCTCTTTCTCTGCTCCTCCCCTGCTTACATGCATGCTCTCTCTCTCTCAAGTAACAAATAAGAAACTAACTAAGGAGGAAGTCCACGGCTGAGACACGCTCGGTGCAGCGGCGCCGCTCCGCCTGCGGGGACCATGCGCGCCACTGCGGTCGCCTGGGACACGCTCTACCGGTTCCCACGCACAGACTGCAGCAAACCAGCTTCAGATTTCTGGGACCCTACAAGTGCCATCGAGGAGTGGAGGGCATGAGCAATTTTTTTAATGTTTATTTATTTTTGAGGTGGGGGGCAGAGAGAGAGGGAGACAGAACACGAAGCAGCTTCAGGCCCCGAACTGTCAGCACAGAGCCCTGCGGGGCTTGAACCTATGAACCGGGAGATCAGGACCTGAGCCGAAGTCCGACGCTTACCTGACTGAGCCGCCCAGGGGCCCAGGGCATAAGCATTTTTTAAGTTCTTGACACAAGATGCAAAATTACGCTGCCGACATCCAATTCACACTTTGTGAATACTGAGCGTACGCACTTCAGAGAACCCTGGTAACGGGGTTTTAAAGCCCGTGTCTCACAGATGCCACCTG
Source organism: Suricata suricatta (assembly GCF_006229205.1). Lineage (NCBI taxonomy): Eukaryota > Metazoa > Chordata > Mammalia > Carnivora > Herpestidae > Suricata > Suricata suricatta. The sequence continues at coordinate 58,089,222 of NC_043716.1, read as the reverse complement.
CATTTCCTTGGTCACCAGGGACAGGTGCGTGAGAGCAGCTGCAGTTGGCCTGCCCCCGTCCTTCCGATGAATCTGTCTTCTTTACAACTTGTGTGACTTGTGTCTCTGAGGCTGCTGGTCCTTCAAGCGCTTATGTGTCCACATCGTCCCTGTCCATCCTCAGTTTACTTACGTGATTCTCTGCTGTGCAATCATGTGTTTTAATGTAATCCTATTTATCAAAATTAATTAACCCATTAAGTGCTTGGCAATTTAACAGCAAGAGCCCATGGACCTTCAGTCTGATCTTTATATATTAGAATAACGATTTTCAAGAATCACACTAAAACGTAAGGTCATTTAATGATTCAACTCCTACACATATACACATTTTAAGTAAAACAAAGAGTTACTCACCGAATCCAAAAAGCAAAGGTAAGACCCCGAGCTCTGTGCTATTGCTTGATTTTTGGAATATCCGACTGTTTTAAAAAAGAAAAAGAGAAGGTCTTTTATAATTCAATTTCTGATGGTGTTCTTTCCTAGAACTTAGGATAACACACACTACTAGGAAGCTCAGAACACGGTACCCCGGCAGGTAAAATCCAGGTCGGCTTTAGACAGAGAGAGGGAAGGGAAGGGAAAACAGTGCCCCATCTTTAGAGACGGAGACACAATCAGTGTAACGTTGGGACACAGAGTGCACCCAGCACCAGGGTGTTGAGGGGGACCGCTCACTGGGAACTGTGAGCAGACATCCGAATGCGTTTCTCAGAGGTAGTCCGGTCCCTGCCGGCGTTTACTACGTCTGCACACGCACACACTCGGGCTCCCCCGCTCGGTGCGGGCCCCACGCTCACAGGTGTGCCTGTCCTCAGATCCCCGACGTGGCGCGGAGGGGTTGAGGGCACACGGCGGTGAGAATGGGCACCGGGGCTGCACATGTGCACGGGCGATGTGCACCCGGCGCACGAGGGCAGCAAACGCGTCCGGAATCAGGTGATCACAGTGGGAAGGGGGCAGCACCAGAGGGGATGCGGGGTCTCTGAGGATGGGTGATGTCGGCCCCTCCTCAGGGTGCCAGTTACACGGTGTGTTTGGTTTGTGAAAATTAACTGAACTGGACAATAACGGTAAGTGCACTTTTCTGTATGGATGTTATGTGTTTTTAAGTTTATTTTTGAGAGACCGAGAAAGAGACAGAGCATGAGCAGGGGAGGGAGAGAGAGGGAGACACAGAATCCAAAGCAGCTCCAGGCTCTGAGCTGTCAGCACAGAGCCTGATGCGGGGCTTGAACTCATATACCTCGAGATCATGACCTGAGCCAAAGTCAGATGCTTAACTAACTGAGCCCCCCAGGCGCCTGCTCTTTTTTTTTTTTAATATTTATTTTATTTTGGAGGAAGGGGTGGGTAGGGACAGAGAGAGAGAGTCCCAAGCAGGCTCCAAGGTGTCAGCACAGAGCTTGACGCGGGGCTCCAACCCACAAACTGTGAGGTCACATCCTGAGCTGAAGACGGATGCTTAGCCAGCTGAGCCACCCAGGTGCCCCGGGTGTTACGTTGTAACACATGTTTTTAAAAGTTTTTGGCTGGGGCGCCTGGGTGGCTCAGCTGGTTGAGCCTCTGACTTCGGCTCAGGTCACGATCTCACGGTTCGAGGGTTCGAGCCCCACGTCGGGCTCTGTGCAGACAGCTCAGAGCCTGGATCCTGTCTTCTAATTCTGTGTCTCCCTCTCTCTCTCTCTGGCCCTCCCCTGCCCCTCCCCTGCCCTTGCTCATGCTCTGTCTCTCAAAAAATAAAATAAAATGTTAAAAAAAAAAAAGGTTTTGGCTTCAAAGGGTTTACAACTTACAATTGAGTTGGAAAAAGCTAAGTTACTGCTGAGCTGTGGCTGCGTGCCCCCCGGAGGGGGCTGGGGGAGCAGCAGGAGAAAGAGCAGATGCCGCAGCGGGGCCCGCAGGGTGGGGGGCCCGCAGGGTGGGGGGCCCGCACGCATTCTGGACAAGGAGCGGCAGCAAACTGTCGCTGAGCTGGCTGAGTCTGGATGGAGGGCGGGTCACAGGAGGGACAGAGAGGGGCTGAGGGAACCTCAGGCACAGGCTGCACGGTCCACAGAAAAGAGGCGCCAACGCCCGAGTCAAGCTAACCAGCCAGTTACAGATTTGGTGCCAGGGAAAAAGTCACACAAAGCGGAACGGACGTGCGCAGAGGTAAAACCGTAAACCCCTCCGGGAATCAGGCTCCGGTGGCCCGGCCGGGCTCCTTGGCGCCAGGGACACGGCAGCGCGCCTGCCTCGGGCCACAGAAGGCCAGTGCCTCTCTGGGGGCGCGGGGAGAAGGCAGCTGCTCCAGTCAGCGGCTTTGGGCAAATCCGAGCACCAGTCTCCCTGCACCAGTGCCCTGGTACAGGCTGTTTCCACGCAAGGTGGCGGCTCAGTCTTGGCATCCATCCTAGAGCCTGGCTGCCCCACCAGGTGGCAGAATGGCCCCAGGTCTCAGGGAGCCACAGGTGCACTAAGCGGAGAAGGGCGGGCGCAAGGGGAGGCTCCTGCGGATGGGACCAGCGGCTGCACCAAAGCGCCACCGTCACCGCCAAGCGCCGCAAACGCAGGGCAAGGCCTCACGGGGCCAAAACCCAAGAGCCAAGATGGAAATGGGAAGAGACGGTTCCCAGTCACATTTGACTCAGCAGGAGTTCTGTCTAAAAAGCTGCTTAGTGGAGTCAGGTTTCAGAAGGGGTACAAATCAAACCCCAGAGTTTGAGTAATGAAGGAAAACGTTTCACTAAGGAAGCTGGAAGTTCCTCACAATGAGTCCTATGTTTGGCAAAGACAAGGAATTTGCTTTAATATTATTGCCTTGAAGAAAGTCAAATGTTTGTGCCAGGGCCTGATGTCAGGGGGGCGGTCACAAAGGGACACGGCTGGTTGTCATGGTCACAGCAGGAAAAACGCAGCCTTGGCGGGACTGGTGTCCTCACTCCTGGGGAGGGCGGAACTGTGCTGTGTTTGCCTTTGAGCAAGTGACCACGCCGGTAAGAAATGTCTGCCCTGTTATGATATGAAATCGTAATGAACGAGTCGTAATCCAATTTGAATAACTCAGCCCTCCTGAAAAAAGAAACACTTTGGATTTATGTTCTCCAACAGTCACTATAACTTTTCCTACTGAAGAAAATACCATCATAGGAAAATCTGCCCGTTCGGATCTGATCAAGTCAACTCCACTCCACACGTGTGACACGGGGTCCCCCGTGGGCCGGCCTCGCCCGTCTTCAAACGACAGCAGGTTGGCTCCATTTCTTCACACTCTTACAACTGATATTTTTTACCGACAAAATACATACAAGTGTGGCATGACTCAAAGTACAGCTAATCTATAAAAGTATTTTATGACAAACAAAACTTGTTTTTAAGATGGAGATCCGAGAAGCAATCGCAGCGGCACCTAAGCGCCTTCAGCTTATCACCTACGGGAGATACAAAACCTCCCAATTAAAGACTTTTAAAAGGGTGTTCCAACTAGTTTCAAAATCCACAATTTGTTTACACATATTTCGGATGCAAGTTGAAAGGGGCGTTCCACAGAAACTGGTTTTTTAAAGTTTTCCATCTCAAACGAACTAAAGACAATGCGAGTAAGAAATAATTTGGGGAAAACCCAGACCGTCTTCTGGCCGCACGAGATCACGGGGAAGATCGGAATGGGGCGGCTGCTGCGACTTCCCCAGCGTCCACGCTTCCTCAGCAATGGGCGCAGGCACCTGCTGCCTGTGAAGGAAACCGAGGCAGAGGTGAAGGGGGGTGGCCCAGCCGGCTGCCTCCTGCCGAGTCCTCTGCTCCAGGGGGCAGCGCCACCAAGAGGCAATGCTGATGACTGGTCTTTCAATATGAACTTTATAAAATAGCAAGAGAAAAAGCTTTCTTTTAAGTGACTAATTTTAACGACCATTTCTGGTTTTAAATTTTTTCTAAAATGTTTACACTTTCCTGCTCTCCTAAGAGAGTGCGGGAGGCTGCTTGTGAGGGGTGCGGTGCAGGGCCAGGGGTGCTTTCTGGGAGAGAGGGGTCTGTTTCATGCTGTGAACTCAACTACTCACCTTCCCTCTCACCGTCCGCCCTCTCCTTGGCCCAGAAACATAAAGACAAAGACACAAGGTTGACGGGACGCTGCGGGAGGGAAGGCACGGGGCCGGAGCATGTGCGTCTAGGCGGCACCCTGTTTTGGGAGAACCAGTGCTCAGAGGGGTGTGCCCTGCTCAAGGGCGGACCCTGGGAGCTCCGGGGTTCAGGCTATCTCTGTGAACTCTGAGAAAACCAGCGAGTCCTGCAGGGCCCGTGGCTCCTGCCCCAGGAGACCAGGCGCCTCTGCTCGGTGATGCCAGAGGCACGCACGTGAGGATCAGGAGTGAGACCAGGGGAGCCACCTGGCCCCCCAAACGGGCAGACTGAGCAGAGACAGGAAACGGGACAGGAAGGGGCTTGGAGGACAAGAAGCATCTGGGGAGCGCGGACGTCGCTCCCACTCACACCTCGCCGCACTGAAGCACAAACCCGACCCTGCACCTGCCTCACTGCCCATCCGCCCTGAAAGGAAAGCCACAGTCTGAACAGGCCTGGGAGCAGAGCCAATGCTGCCCTGGCCCACAGGAGGGGATCCAGAGGGATCCCACCCTGAAATATGAGGGCACCACGGTTCCCCGAGGACCATGCCCGCAAGCGGGGGGCTGGAGCCATGCCGGTCCTGAGGTTATTCCCGACCGTGGATGCACCCGGCTGCTCTCAGGAAGTGTCTAGAGCCCCGGCGCAGGCTGCACCCTGGCTGGCCGCCTGAGAGGGTCTTAGGGCAGGACACGGGCACCGGGGCCCCCAAAGCTCTGCCGGCATGTGCCACATGTAGCCAAAGCGGAGGCCGGCTTTTTCAAGAAGGACACACTCCTAAAACTTGCGGGGGGCCAGTCCGCCTGCTCCGGGCTCATCATCTGGACCTCCTCCTCCAACCCAGCAGTGTATGCGGACATGCTATTTTCAAGTCTTACATAAAAACTTTAAGGTGAAGCTAAGGGACCCAATATATTACAATTAAAGCTGTGAATGTAAAGCTAACCATTCAGTATAAAAACAGAGGGTGAATGAAAAGCAATGATACCCTGACCCAGTGTTATAAATTTCAAACTCAAAACATAAAGAGAAAAATCTTAAAAACTTCCAGGAAAGATACCTTTAATAAGTCAGACTGCCTTAAGATTTCTTATCAAAACCAGAGGAGACCAGAGGGTAATGAGGCAGTCCTTCAAAATTCTAAGGGAAATTATTTTGTACGTAGAATTCTATACCCAGCCAAACTGTCAACTGGGCCTAAATACAAAATGAAGACATTTTCAGACATGTAAAAACTGACACTTTACCACGGTAAATAAATACATATTTCTCCTTTCCTTCTTTAACGGCTTTAAAAAGCATAACATGTAACTAATGTGTGTGATACAACATGTAAATAACGTACTGTTAGGCCTATAACATACAGATATTCTTCATCTGGCAAAATCATCCTCCAAAATGTATGAATTAGGATAGTCCCAGATCTAACCGGCGCTGCGGGAGCTCTTCCCCGGCACGCTGGCCCCCGGAAATGTTAAGGGACGTCCCTGCAGTCGTCACGAAAGAGCACGGACGTGACCTGAAACCACATGCGGGAGCGACCACGCTGACAAAGGTCACCACGGAGGCAAATATAAAAGCCAATATTGTTCTACTTTCACTCTGAATGTTTCCTTTGTTTTAAAATTTTTTAATGTTCATTTTTGAGAGAGACAGAGAAGAAGCAGGGGCGGGGCAGAGAGAGAGGGAGACACAGAATCCAGAGCAGCTCCAGGCTCTGAGCTGGCAGCACAGAGCCCGACGCGGGGCTCGAACTCGTGAACTCGAAATCATGACCTGAGCCGAAGTCAGACGCTTAACCGACTAAGCCACCGAGCGCCCCACTCTAAATGGTCTCTTATCTAAGAGTCAAATACATCACGCAATGATTATAAATCTCCATCAGTGGGGGCACGAAATCGATGAGAACCGTGACACAGTGTCCGGCAGGAGGCGCGGAACTGCCCGGCGCAGAGCGGTACACGCTGCTGAGGCTCAGCTGATGTGGATTCAAACCAGACTGTCATCATTCACTACATTAATTGTACCGTCCACAGCGAGCACCAAGAAAATAACTTTCAAATCCACAGAATAGGAAATGAGAAGGGAGTCCAAATGGAGTGCTAGAAATAAACAAGCACAAAAGGAAGCACGGATGGAGGATTCTGGAACACAAAAGAAGAGGCACACAGAGCAAACAACAAAATGGCAAAAGGCCTTCTTTTTTCACTAATTACTTTAAATGGAAATAGATTAAATGCTCCAATTAACAGACAAAGATTGGGAGAATGGGTTTAGAAAGTACACGATCCATTTATTTATTTATTTTTAAAAACGTTTATTTATTTTTGAATGTTACATTTATTTATTTATCCGTGAACCATGTGATCATGACCTGAACTAAAGTCGATCCATTAAAATGCTGTCTGTAAGAGACTCACCTTAGATCTAAAGGCACAAATGAGTTAAAAGTGAAAGGACAGAACAATATATTCCACCCAGCGAGAAACCAACAGAGTTTCTAGGGGTGGCTGGTATACTGACACCAGGTCCTAAGTCAAAAACTGTCATCAGAAACAAAGAACATTCTATACTGATAAAAGGGTCCATCAAGAAGACCTAACAACCATAAAACTATACACACCTAACAGGAGAGCCCCAAACTAAGGGAAGCAAAAACGGACAGAACAGAAGCAAGAAACTTCTAGAACAGCTGAAGACTGCAACACCCCACTCTCAATAACAGACAGACCATCTAGACAGATGATCAGTAAGGTAAGAGAAGACGCGCACAACATTATAAACCAAGAGACCTCACAGACATATACAGACGCCCTACCCCGACACAACGGAAAAGCCTGAGACGCATTCTAGAGTGCTCTTAGATGCTCTCAGAGATGGATCCCCAGAGACGTGTGGAAGCGCAAACACAACACGCCAAAACTTAGGGGCTTCAGGAAAAGCAGCGCTCAGAGAGAAATGGGCACCTACAGGGGCCTATGTAAAAGAGATCTCAAACCACTAACCTAATTGTACATGTTTAGAAGCTAAAAAACTAAACATACACTAGAAGAGGAAGGAAATAATAAAGATCAGACCAGAAATAAATGAAATTGAAAGTAAAAAAAGAGAATGAGAGCGAAAATCAGTGAAAACAAGCGTTGGCTCTTTGAAAAGATCAAGAAAATTGGCAAACCTTTAGCTGGACCAATAAAAGAACTCAAATTACTAAGATCCAAAATGAAAGTGGGGACCTCACTACTGACCTTAACAGAAATGTGAAAGGAATCTAAGAGAATACCACAAATCACCATGTGCCAAGCACTTAACAGCCTACAGGAAAGGGACAAATTTCTAGAAACACTCAAACTACTAAACCCAACTCACGAAATAAAAAAATCTGAACAGACCTATAACAAATAAATAGATTGCATCACTAATCAAATTTCTTTTCCAACAAAGAAAAGCTCAGGACCAGACGGATTCGCCGATGAATTCTACCAAACATCACTCTTCCAAGAAACAGAAAAAGAGGAAACACAACTCATTCTATGAGGTCAGCTCCACTCTGATACCACAGCCAAAGACATCACAGGAAAAGAAAACCACATACCAACATCCCTTACAAATACACATGCAGAAATCTCCACAAAAGGTAAATGGGTGGTGGCGCAGGGCTGGGGGGAGGGGCAGGGTGTGGAGGAGGATGACCGAAGGGCACCGAGTTCCTCTCTCAAGTGATGACAATGTTCTAGAATTGCCTGTGGGGCTGGCTGCACAGATCTGTGAACATACCAGAAACTACCCTATACTCGAAACTGTACTTTGATAGGTAATTGTGTGGCATGTGAATAAATGTTATAAAAAATATTTGATTAACCCAAAAGAAGGCAGAAAAGGAGAAAAGGAGGGAAAAAAACAGAAGTAACTAATATAAAACCAATAGTAAGAAGACAAAAAACTAAGATATCATTAGTCACATTAAATGTAACCAACCCAAACATCCCAGTTAAAAGGTGAAGACTGTCAGACGGGATTTGCTGTCTGCAAGAATCTATGTGGAGGGGAACTGGCTAAAGGAGGTACCCTCCAACAAATAAGTCAAAAATTTAAAAAGATGGAAAAAACATACTATGTTAACACTAGTCAAATAAAGCCAGAGCAGTTAAATTAATATCAAACAATGTAGATTTCAGAGCAAAGAATATTAACAAGATAGAGAGGGTTGTTTCAGAGTGATGAAGGGTTCATTCTTCATAGCAACCCGACATGTCACCAGAGTTTCAAAATACTGGCAGCCCGAACTGACAAGCCTAGAGGAACAGACAAACGTGCAGAGTCGGAGATTCGATGCCCCCTCTCAATACGGCCAGAACAAGGAGCCCCAAACCTGCAAGAACGCAGTCGGTTTCCACACGACTGTCCTCAGCTTGACCCGACTCACATTTACGGAGGACTCCATCCCACACCACCGGCCACACAACCTTCTCACGCACACACGGAACATTTGCCAAAATAGTCCACATCCTGGGCCATAAATAAATCCTACTAAATTTAGAAGATTCAAGTCAAAGCGTGTTCTCTGACTACTGAGGAATTACATTAGAAATCAGTAATAAAAGGTATCTGGACAGTCCCTCAAATATTTGGAAACTAAACACCACACTTCTAAACAAGCCATGAATCAGAGTAGAAGAAAACTCACAGGTGTTCTGAAACTAAATGAAATGAAAAGAACATATCAAAATTTCGTGTGATGCTGCTAAAGCAATAGTAAGAGAAGAGGTCTTATCACTAAATGCCTACATTAGAAAAGAAGAAAGGTCTCAAGTCAGTGACCTCAGCTTCCATCTTAAGAATCAGGAAATGAACACATTAAATCCAAAGTAAGCAGAAGAAAGAACATAATACAGATCAAAGTGGAAATAGAACAGACAATCTAGAGAAAAGAACTATGCAGAAAATCAATGAAACCAAATGCTTGTTCGTTAAGATTTAAAAAAACTGGACAAAAATAAATCTAACCTCACAAGAAAAGAATTTTAAGAAATAGAGGTGACCAATAATATGATCAATTACACTAGAAATAAGAACACCCAACGGGTTTTTGTTAGGCTGAGTAACACACACAGGGTGCGCTCAGACAAGTCCTGACCAAAGATTAAGAAATGTAGGCGCGCGGGTCTCTTCACAGTGAGAAGCTTGAGGGGCGCCTGCAGTCGGTCGAAAAACCAACTGGGCTCAGGTCATGATCCTAGGGTGGTGGGATCGAGCCCTGTGGCAGGCTCTGCGCTGCTGGGGATTCTCTCTCTCTCTCTCTCTCTCTCTCTCACTTCGAACACGATACTATTATGAAAGTTATTAAGAGGAAACTTGACTTAGTAGAATGGAGTCAGGAGGGGGCACTGGTTATCTGCTGAAGACCCACCAGGAGGAGGGGCACACCCAGGACCGGGGCGCTCCTGCGGCTCTGGCAACACCCCAGCCAATGAGAAGCCACTACACTCCGGGCACCCAGTTTAGTCCGGTGGACTCCTCCATAAAAGCCCGTGCCTGCTCTCCAGACTTGCCCGCAGTTCTGGGGAGGCTTTGCTGTCCCCTTCTCAAACAACCCCATCTTGACCGGCACAATAGCTTGCAGTGTTATTTTTAAGCTGACAGTGTTCAAGGACGCAGGTCACAGGAAACCATTCCTTACGGTTGAATAATAAACTAAACAGGGTCACCAACCTCCTCGGGGCGACGGAGAATCATGCCCTCCAATGACCACGAGGATACCAGAATCTTCCAGCTTCGCTTTCCATTTCTCAATGATAGTCATCGACTTGTCCTGAAAGCACAAGGACATTGGCAGTTCGGGAAACGTCCCTCAAAACCGATGTGACTCATTGAGGCTAAATCACCAACAGGATGCTCATAAATACCTTACTAGCGTCATTGAAAACCGAGAGCTCCATGGAGCCTTCAAAGTCCTGTTGCAAAACGGACATCAAGCACTCGTCCAGCCATGGCTCCGCGTTGTAGACGGGGAGGATAATAGACTGCAATTCAAAAGTGGATTAACAGATACAAGCCTGAGGCTTAATAATGCATTTTCCTCGATTCCGGTTTACCTCCCCATTACCGGGCAGCATGAGCGCGAGGCTCATGGCCCAAGGGCGGCGCCCGACGTACAGAGTAACCGGGAATAAGACTTCCGAAGAATGTGTCACCCGAACAGGAGGCGCCTGTTCCTTCCCTCCAAGCTCTGGCGTCCCTTTGCTCCATAAGATTTCCCACATCTTAGGTTTCCCTGACTTGCCTTTGGGATGCTTTTGGAAAGGAAGCAAAAATGTGAAAGGCATCAAAAATTTTTGCAGTTTGGTGGCAAATTTATGTGTTTTCCAATCACTGGACAGAAACATCATTTGTTGAAACAGGGATCTGTGTCTCCTCTAATTCACGCATGAAAATAACCTATTGGTCCTTTTCTTGGTGGAATCAGCATTTTCGGTGAGCCATTATATTAGAGAAACTCCAGCAAAGAAACTCTTTTTAAGTCCCTGAACACACGCCTTAACGGAGTATGGGAGTGAGTACCGGGAAAATGGGGGTGAACTCCAGCTCTCTCTCTCCTTTTGCTCTACTTAGTTTAGGACAGTTTGGTGCCGTCCTTCTCTCCTACGGCCCAAATAAAACAAAAATCCCTAAGGCACATGCAGTAAAACCTGACTGCCAACAGAGCGGCTGATCACGGGAATCGTCTTAACTTTGTACGTTGCCACATGCAGCAATAGGAAATCCCCGAGGACAGAAATCACAGTCTAACCTAACCCCTGAGTTTACATCCCAACGAGGAGTGGACAAACTCCTAAACAAGAAGACAGAACACAGGCGTGTGCACCTAGTACATATGCATACACATACACACGTGCATGGGCACAAATACGGACGACTGTGAATATTCAGTATCTACATACAGTGTAGATGGGATTATAAAAGTACTAAATCTGAATACGATTTTGAAAATCTCATAGATTGAAAATATCATTCAGTCAAATTCTTTACTCTAAGGATCTGATTCAACAGTGATAATCCTTCCTGAATTTGTTATCCAAAAAAGTGGTTACCTAGTTCACTCACAGATTTACTTTTTTTAAAGTGGTTATTATTTTTGGAAGAGAGAGAGACAGAGTAGGGTAGTGGCAGAGAGAGAGAGAGGGAGACACAGAATCCGAAAATGGTTCCGGGCTCTGAGCTGTCAGCGCAGAGCCCAACTCGGGACTGGACTCACAAACCAGATCATAGTCCTGAGCCTAAGTCTGAAGCTTAGCCGACTGAGCCACCCAGGCGCCCCGCATATTTACTTTGAAAGGAAACATTATTCTTTAATGGGAAAGAAAAAAGAAAGGTTATTTTTAATGTTCTCAAGATCTACAATAGAAAACAATGTGGATTCTGGATTCATTTCTGTAGGTACTCTTCTTCGGGACGTTGCTCTGGGCAGAGACCCCCCTCCCCACACAGGAAAGCTCCTGGGACGTGATGACCCACAGCAGAGAGACGTGGGGGTGACGGGAGGGGACAGGGAGGGAGAAGGAGAGGGCGG
>NC_043716.1:58070828-58077412 GCF_006229205.1 Suricata suricatta | reverse complement strand
CGACCAGGGACCTGAGCAGGGGGCAGGCCCGGGGTGGGGGGGGGGCGAGGGGCCGCGGGGAGGAGACGGGGCGGGCCTGGCGGGCGGGGACCTGGGCAGGGGGTAGGCCCGGGTGGACCCGTGGGAGGGGACGGGGTCGTTCGGGGACCTGGGCAGGGGGCAGGGGGCAGGCCCGAGGGAGGGGCGGGGCGGGGCGCGGGTTCCCGGTAGCTGGGCCCTTGAACTCTGGGGCTTGTGCGGTGGGGATCTCGCGTCCCCCTGTGCCCTCTCTCTGCTCTGCCCTTGGGCCCCCAGCCCTCCTCTCACCTGCGGGAATTAATCAGCTATGAAGTCTTCAGTGAAATGAAATGTTAAAAACATACTTCGGTTGTAGAGGAGGCGGGGTTTGTAAGAAATCACACTGTACCGTTGGTTACAACTTAAAATCCAAACCAGATGACCTTTAACGTCACCTTTTTTTAAGAAATGAAGCAGGTGACAAGTCATCTGACCGATCCGACGCAGGACCGGAGGGCTGGAGGGAGACGAGGGCCGAGGAAGGGGCGTCGGGGCGGGGCCTGGGCACTCCCCGCCCTCCTGCCTCCCCAGCCAGGCCAGGCCTGTGTGGGCTCCTGCCCTAGAACCCCGTCCCCGCTTGTGTGTCCCTGCAGACCGGTGTGGCAGAGTCCCCGACACCTCTACCCCGCTGCTCGGCCCGGAGTGGTGGTGTCCTTTCAGCGGTGTGACCCCTGAAGCCGGCGCCCCTCCGGGGGGGATAGGCCTGTGGTGGCCCCAGAGTTCCGCCTGAAGCTAATGGGCCGGTGCCATTAGGGTGATCATCCCCCGTGTTGGTCCCAACCGATGTAAGTTTGTGACCGAGTTTACAGCTATCACTGCCCGCACAAATTTTCTACTGCCCCAAACTAAGATTAAATGCAAATCATCCCACAAACTGACAATTAAAACCCAACCTTAATTCTTTAGATTTCTTTAAGCATCACTTTAAATGTAAATTTTCCTTAATCTGTATCAGTATTTGCAAAGCCTGTTTTATGGTTGAAACTCAAGTAAGGTGGGTAAAAATGCAACTTTTTTTTACAGTGGCATATTAGAAATAGCTTATTAAAATTTTTTAAAATGTTTTTATTTATTTTTGAGAGACAGTGTGAACAGGGGAGGGGCTGAGAAGGAGGGGGACACAGAATCTGAGCTGTCAGCACAGAGCCCGACGCGGGGCTTGAACCCACAAACCGTGAGATCATGACCTGAGCAGAAGTCCGAGCTTAACCAACTGAGCCACCCAGGAGCCCCAGGAATAGCTTGTTCTACACAATTTAGTAGAAACTCTCAGAGTAGTGGGGCACCTGGGTGGCTCTGTAGGTTGAGTGTCTGACTTTCCACCTCAGGATCGTGAGTTCAAGTTCTGCGCTGGGCTCCACCTGGATATGACGCTCACTTAAAAAAAACCAAAAAAGCCTCCTGGCAGCTCCTGGAGCACCGCAGGCCCTGCCGCAGCCATCAGTGAGCCACGGCAGGAAGGAGTAAGAAAGAGGTCACACGCATGTCCTGTGCCTCCCTGCCACGTGACATGGGAATGGGCTTGGTTGCCCTGACTTGCTTCCTGGAGCAGATCTTTTGCTGCCAAAGATTTACTTCTCACTGCCTTTCCCCTGATAAAAATTTAGTTATAATCTGCTTTTTGTAAACATTCAGAAACTTCAGAACCTTGCAAACTTTGGAAATGCAGGGTTGAGGCTGCGTGAGGTCCTGAGCTGAATCCCTTCATGGGTGGGAAGATTCTCAACAGCGAGCAGGCTCTGGGGACTGTCCCCTCTCCACGCCAGAGGGACAGAGGGAGGATGTGGGGCGGACTGAGAAGATGAACAGAGTCACAGGGCACCTGAGGGGAAGCATGCAAAACTCCTCCAGCTTCTGGCTCACCGGCTGACATGTTTCTCTATTTTAGTGGCTGTTTGTTCAGACTGGTTGGTAGACACGGATTGTATTCAGAAGACTTGGCACCAGTTTCCAGGCCTTCATATATAGAAACTGCCCAACAGCTTCTGGCGATGCTGGTGTTCAGGGCAAATAAGTGGCGAGGTCTGGGTGCTGGGCCCCAGACTCAGGAGTCTGCCTGCTGTGTGTCCGGGGAGACAGCCGTTCAACCCCACCGCCCTGGCGGGACGAGCCCCGACACTCTCCCGCTGGACCTGCCAGGACCCTGAGCCTGCTGGGAGGCGCGACCCGCTGGGCACTGGGGAGGGGGACTGGTCGCCTCAGGTGGCCAGGGCCCCCGGGGAGCAGCCAGCTGCCTGAATGTGTGGCCTGTGCTCTAACAGTGTTTCAAGGCTGCTTGGGGCTTGTTGCCTTGGTTTAATGGCTCATCAAGTAACTTCGTCAACAAGGTAACCTACTGGACGATGGCCTGGTGTGGATATGAGTCGTTTTCAGCAGCCTGACTTCCTGGAGTTGAGGCCTGTTGGGATTCTATTTCCGCTGCAAGGACTCTGGCTCGTTTTTTCATCCCCTCCACATGGTTGGCCACTGGGTACAGGGTCAGGGTGCCCAGACCCCACTGCTGTCCCCCACAGCCACGAGCAGGGGCTGGCCAGTGCGGGATGTGAAATCTGGAAGGGCACCCTGTGTGGGGGGGAGTCTTCCCTTGTCCCCCAGCGCTCTCAGCACTCCTCGGGGTGCTGCTCCCCCCACCCCCACTCAGCCATGCTCTCTGAGGGTGCCCCACCCTTACTGGGTAAGGGGGTGAGGGGCAGAGGGCACAAGGAGGACAAGGGATAGAAGTGGGCTGGGCTCTGTTCTATAGAGTCGGAAAATCACATCACGTGAAGGAGTTGGTCCCGCAGGGAAAATCAAGACCCCGCTCAGCACCTCACCCACAGAGCACACGGTGGACGTTTCCTGAGGAATAACTAATGGATGGAAGCCATTGTTGTGCGAATCGGCGTCGTTCTGAAATGCACCGGGTTGTCAGGAACCGTGGAAGAGGAAGGATCCTCGTAACTCAACATTTTCGAATGTCAGGCACTCTACAAACGGCATCTCATGAAGGCCTAGCGTACACGACTGACCCGAGCCTGGACTCATTCGCTGGACTGGCCGCGGGAAGCACTGAGGTTCCCATCAGGGGCCGCATTCACTTAGCAGCTGAGCCCACATCTGGAGTGGATTGGATGCAAGCATTCGAGCATCACATGGAGTGTTTGTCTTGGCCTGGGTGCCCGTCCCCTTAGCCCAGACTGGGCTGGGGCCTTTGCAGTGCCGGCTTTGGTTCCCAGGAGGCTGGGGCAGGGAGTGGGGGAGGGAGCCAGGCCCAGGGTGCTCTGTTGATGGGATCCCCATTACGGGCAGCTGGAACTGGAACCCTGAACCTTCCCAGACCGCTGGAGAATTATTCACCAGAGCGCAAAGGAGAGGAGCCTTCACCCTGCTCCTGTCACCTGGGGTCACCCTTGGGGCATTCACTCCCCTGCACTTGTGGATGGCAGTGCAGTGTCCCACAGGCGTCCCCAGGGGCACGGCCGGGCGAGGCCTGCCCCGAACGGCAGGCCGTGGGCCTGGCCGGAGCCAGATCAGGACCCAGAGCTTGAGAAGGGCGGGGCAGGAGGCAAGGGGAGGCTGATTCGAGACTGGGAAAGCAGGAGAAACTTCAAACAGGGCCTCCAACTGCCGCCGTCAGCGAGCACGTGTGGATGATTCTGGAGTGACTTCAACCATCTGCTCTCCAGGCTCCGGATAACTGCAGGCGGGTGGCAGGTGCCTGTGGGAGGTGTGGGCGCAGAGCGGGTGTCGTGTGTGACTCAGGCCATGTCCGGCGGGGTCCAGGGAAGGCCAGTTACACACCCTCTTCCTGAGTTTTAAGAGGAAAGTGTCACCTGCACGAGGAACGACTTGGTTAAATTCACAGAACCTGGAGAGCAGGAAAGCCAGAGGCTTCGGGCTGACTTCAGCCCTTCGACTGAGGCCGCACAGAAGTGGCTGACGTCACTGAGGAAGGCCTGGCCCGGGCGTCAGCCAGGAGTCTGCCCCGGCTCCTGTCCCCGGCAGCCCATGCAGGTGAGGGCCGCAGGGATCGGACACCCTTCGCCTCCTTTGCAGCCTGAACACCGCACAGGGCGCTCTTTTACCCACGCCCTCCCGTCTCACGTGACAGGCCGTATCACGCTGGGGCCCGGCATGTGCTGGGATGCCAGCGGTTTGGGGGCCACACTGGGCCTGTTTCTGGGCTGGGCTGCCTCCTGGCCGGGTGGCCCTGGGCCCCGGGCACAGCGTCAGCAACTGTGCCCGTGTGAGCCTCCATTTCTCACTGCCTCGTTCTAGTACACTCGGTGGAGGTACTGCCCAGGCTGTGGCCTCAGGCTCTGAGGGTCCAACAGAGCGATGCCTGCCCTGCGCGCCTGCGCCTCCTGGGTGTTTCCTCCCCCGACCCACACCAGGGTCCAGCCCCGGGAGACTCTGCAGCTGCAGACCCTCCCCCCACCTGCTCACTCATATTTGCAGACTTTGCCACCTGCACAAGCCCCACCTGCAGGGCCGCCTGCTGAGTGCCCTGCCCTAACCCTCGGGCCTGTGGGCATGGGGCACACCTTCCTCTGCATCTCCTGCTTCCTGCCCGTCCTCCACACGGCCCCTTCCCACCCTGAAGCGAGTTCCTATTTGTCCTTCAAAGCTGAGTGTGGTGTCCCCTGTCTGTGCCCTTCTCCAGCACCCTGTGGCCCCTGAAGAGGTGGCACCACCTTGACACACCACAGAGCCCTCCTTGCGTTTCTGGGGACTGTGGGCTCCTGGGGAGGGGGCCTTCTCTGGCCTCAGACCCACAGTGAGTCTTGTGCCAGCAGCTGGCAGATGCTCTCAAATATTGAAGGACCAAATGTTCCATAATGAGGACTGAGCCTTGATCTATAATTTCTTTGCGCTTTGTGGGTGAGAGTCTGTTCCATCACACAAAAACTATTAAAAGATACTTTTCAAAAAAGTAAAATCATGAGTCATCCAAATACAAAATGAGCATGTGTCAAGGTTTTAACTCATCAGCAAATGGGGAAACCAGTAAGATGTTAAGCCCGATCAAACGGAAAACTCGAATATGGACACACAGAGATGCAATCAGGAAGTGAGTGACTCATGTCACACTGGTGAGCACGCACTGGGCATCGACCCCGCGTTTGGAATGATCTCTTCCACAGATTTCTCTGCATTGTATTGTCCTCTCTAGGCGTAGGGAGCTGTTAAATCACTTTCTCAGAGACGACACACAGTGCTGACCCCTGCAGAGCCGGGAGACCCAGCACTGACCCAGCTCTCCCCTGGAAGGGCACCCAGCAATCTGTTTGTCA
The DNA here is from genome assembly GCF_006229205.1 of Suricata suricatta. Lineage (NCBI taxonomy): Eukaryota > Metazoa > Chordata > Mammalia > Carnivora > Herpestidae > Suricata > Suricata suricatta. Next base: position 58,072,082 of record NC_043716.1, on the reverse strand, counting down.
CTTTAATGCCATTTACACTTTTTCCTCGTAACGGCTCCACACAAACACCTGCTATGTCACTTGGTGGGACCAAACTCCACAGCAGAAGGGAAGGGGGTGCACCATCTCTTGTGCCCTCGGCCTCCTGAGGAGAGGTGTGCCAGGGCCCCGGGGGAAGCAGGGCACTGTGGGGTTGGGTGCGTAGCAATGGGACCCCGGAATGGCCTCCTCTGAGTAGACTCTGGGGGAGGCGGGGAGGGAACCGCAGCCACCCCCGGCGCCCATCCAGGCCTCCTGCCGCACAAGCCCGCACGCACGGTGGTGCTGCGCACACGCAGGTCGCCAGCACCCGCTGGAGGGGCCAGCGTCTAGCAGCCAAGTAATAAGTGGCCTGTATCTGAATCCCCTGCTTGGGACAGCCTGGTCCCCTAGTGCTGCCTCCATGAATCGTGAGATCTGAGACTGGACCTCAAAGCTTCCTTAGCTGGATTTTGACAGGAGGTATTCTGCATGGGTCGTCCCCGCCCAGCTGGTGTGCCAAGGACGGAAGCCCGGCGTGCTGGTCACCTGGGCCACCGCACGGGCAACCTGGAGGTGTGACGGAGGGCTGCCCTCCGGGGGGTGGGGGGGGCTTGCCTGCTGCTGCTGTGAGGAGAGGCCCTCCCCCCGCGAGGACCCCTGGCCACACTGCGCCCCTTGGGCCCGAGAGAGGGGCTTGGGGGACCCGTGCCCACATGCTGACCCTCTGGTCACTGCTTTGCTGTGAAGAATGAACCCTTCTGTCCGCTCTCGGGGGCCCCGCGTCTTCCGCGAGCACGTGCATACGGGACAGGCCGTGGCGGCGGCTCCGAGCCGAGTAAGGGCCCCGCGGCGCCCCGCAGACCCTTCGGGACGGGGCCTTGGCCTCACCCACCGGGCGAGGCCGCTGCGGCCCCGTCCAGCTTGAGGAGGCCCGAGCCAGAAAAGCCGCACGGAACATCAACATCTAAATCCCCAGCGAGCGAAAGATGTGTCCAAACACTAACTCGGTTTTATTTTTTCACATTTCAGCCCCCCAAGCTCCTGGCCCCCAGCACGGTCTCTCCCCTAAGTTGCTGCCTCTCTGGGGCAGGGCCAGGGTCTTTTTGTCCACTGCCAACTCCCCGCGGCTGGCAGCGCCCGGTGACCGCGTGAGCGGGCTGCCGATGCAGGGCCCGGACGGAGGCTGGGTGGGGCGGGCCGGCCTGCTCTCCACGCCTGCAGGGCACCCCCGGTGGGGCTCCGGGGCGGGCTCCG
>NC_043716.1:58055125-58070728 GCF_006229205.1 Suricata suricatta | reverse complement strand
GTGGGGCTCCGGGGCGGGCTCCGGGCCGCCGACCCAGCCCGAGCCCGTGGCCGCAGCCAGACCCGAGAGTTCCGCCCGCCGCGGGGCTCACGTGCCAGCTGTGCCTCTGCAGGGGGGTCCGGTTAGGGGCCTAACATCCCCGCAACGCCGCGGTGTTCTCAAAACGTCTTTTACCTCAGATTCACATGGTGTGTTTCGAAATCTCCGAAACAGACCGCTGGTTTGGATTATCTGGTTATTTTGATGAATGTGGACGGTAGAGCCAGGTAATAATTCAGATCCTCTCAGAATTACCCTGTCCAGTTTGATGGCCCTTGGGCGGGCCGTGCTCTGAAGCCCTCGCCCTCCCCGCCCATGTCCAGCCTGTCCTTCGTGGGCTGGGGGCTGCCGAGCAGTTTGGACATCAGGCAATTCCACGAAGTATACGGATCCTGGCTTCTCTCAGAACTGGACCACACGGTTACCCTGAGCTCATGCCGTCCCCTCGTGGGGGCCTCGTGGGGACCTCCTGGGGGCCTCGTGGGGGCCTCGCTGGGGGCCTCGTGGGGACCTCGCTGGGGACCTCGTGGGGACCTCCTGGGGGCCTTGCTGGCGGGTGAGGGAGGCCTCACTGTTCCCTGGGCGAACAAATGCAATAATACCGAAGCCGCACTTTGCCTTTTGCTCCTCAGAGGGTCCCCGGGAGCCTGTGGCCTCCTGTGGCACTGTCACCGGTGCCTGTACCAAGCTCTGGCTCACTCTTCCTGGGCAGAGCTCCTCAGCCAGCTCTCTGGAAGAGAGCTTGGCTGCACTTAGGCACAATTTTAAAGTTTTAATGTTCTTTTAAAATAGAGCTTTAAGCAAATAGGGACAAGTTTAATTTTTTTAAAGCAAACACTGAGGGACGCCTGGGTGGCTCAGTCGGTTGAGCGTCTGACTTGGGCTCAGGTCATGATCTCCCGGTTCGTGGGTTTAAGCCCCGCGTCGGGCTCTGTGCTGACAGCTCGGAGCCTGGAGCCTGCTTCTGATTCTGTGTCTCCCTCTCTCTCTGATCCTCCTCTGCTCACGCTGTCTCTCTCTCAAAAACAAATAAAACATTAAAAAAATAAAAAAAAATAAAGCAAACACTGAAATACAAGAGTCTTTTACAACCTGTTTTCTGAGAACAAGCCAGGCATTTTTTCCACAGCTCGTCATTGCTTTGTGAACTAATGATACTGAAGAAGAAGAAATGATAACCAGCAGCCTGCGTGTCCCCGGCTGTGGGAGGAGCCCCGGCCCCGGCCCCAAGATGTGTGTTCTCCGTTCTCTAGGTCCTCCGTGCCCTCCCGTCGTAGCAGATGGGCTGGGAGGGTGTCAGTCCTGGTCTAGTAATGAAGTTAGAGGCACTGATAATAAACCTCCTGCGGCGGCTCCCTGCCTTTCCGGTTTCTGGGTGCTGGCCCCTGGACTTGGCTGGTGAGTCCCCGCAGTCGGCAGAGCCCCCGCTGCAGGAGCCGTGCAGGCCCAAATCCGGGGCCGGAGCCCGTGAAGAGTTCGCCCACGAGGCCTCACTCTTGGCTCCCAGGCCTTGTGACCCTGGAGGGAAGTGCTGGTGGCCGCTGGCCCTGGCTGCTGCCTCCCGGTCCTCCCTTGTACCTGCTCCCTGGAACGGCCTGGAGGGGCCTGGCCTCAGAGAGACGTTCCCTGACCTCGGGGCACCGGTACAGTGGCCACAGGGCAGCAGCAGCGACAGCTCCAGGCCCACACAGAGAGCCAGGCAGTGCCCAGAGGCACTGTGGTGAGGGGCTCTGGGTCGGCCCCAGGCCCCAGCCTGCTCATCACAGGCTCCCTTCACCTTCATGTCCTCACCTCCAAAATGGAAATAATAATGTCTGCAGCCCACGTGGGTTTGGGGCTGGGAGATCACAGGAGAGCAGAGAAAACTGCCAGGCTGTAGCTCAGCTCTGCCAGGGTCCCTGTGAGGCCCTGTGGTGGCCATCGGGGCGGGGAGTCAGCTAGACGGAGCAGGTTCAGTGTCTGGGAGCTCAAGGGGACATTCTCATGTGGTCAGGTTTGGTGTTGACATTACTCTGTGGCTTCGCCCATAGATGAATTTGGAGAGCCAGGACTCCTGGCTGACCTCGTTTGAACTGGCTTAAAAACACGGTGTCAGCTGGTGGCCGGTGCCCACGGCCCCACTGATGTTATCAGGGAATGGGGCCCCGTGTCTGCTGGCGCCAGCCCCGTGGGTAGAGGGGGCTCCGCCCCGCTCCGGAGGCCTGATGGTGGTCAGGTTGGAAGAGCTTCCTGCCAGCATGGCCACCCAAGGGCAGCGGCCTTTTCCCTCCAGCCTCGGGGGAGCCTGCCTTAACCTGTTCGCTGTGGTGCATCCAGGGTCCCAGTTTTAGCCCCGATGGTCTTGAGTCCTGAAAGCCCGTCTGGCTTGGAAAACTGGGATAGTTGGTCACTGAGCCCCGGCAAGAACTGGTGGCCAGGGCTTGGGGGGAGGTGAGACTCCCCAGAGGGAGCCAGGGAACCCCTCGGAGAGGGGGCAGGGTGGACAGGATTATGCCTGCCCAGGCCCCCGGCAGGAGGGGGTGAGGATGCTCTGACCCCCCAGGGTGCGGAGGGCCCGGCCTCTCCTGCTCGCTCACCTGGGAGGTTTGGGCGCCGGCAGCCTCGGGCGAGTGTGGGCAGTCATAAGGCCCAGACTCCTGACGGGGCTGTCACCACCTCCGCGGGGCCAGCGCTGCGGGTGCCTTGCCTCGCCAAGCGCACCACCAGGGACGGATGCGGTCCTCACAGCTGAGGGGCCACAGTCTCAGCAACCCCGCCCCCCGAGTGCTCCTTCCTGTGGTTGCGAGATGGCCTCTGTTATCTATAACGTGTCTCGAGATGCGCTCTTTCGTAATGAGAACGTCAGCCGTGGACTGGTGGGGTTACTGGCTTGCTGCCGTCCCTCTGGGGCCCTTCGGCGGCCGGAGCGCCTGATGCGCGCTGGGCGGCCAGGTCAGGGGCCCTGCAGCTGTGGCTGAAACCGGCTTCTCCGGGGGGTGGCTCCTGAAGCCTAACGGGGGTGGGGGGGGTGCGGGGTGACATCGAGCTCCGGCGCGGTCACCTGCTGTCCCCACCAGATTATGTGCTGGAGAGATGTTACAAAAAGTGGCAGGGTGCCACGTACCCGGGTCGGGGTTGCAAGCGTCTGATTCCCGACCCGGGACCCCCTCGAGATCCTCCGCTCTGCGGGGTGGCTGTTTTCACCCTGGGGACACGGCGCCGCCCGCCCTGGCCCCTCGCCACCTGCTGGCCACACGGACCCCCACCTGGCCCCTTTGTCGCGCACAGTTCGCGATGCACGTATTTGCTTCGCCTTCCGAGCCTCTTCTCGGTGGAACAGGCACAGGGAAAGCTGTTGACCAGCAGAACTTTGGTCCTTTAGGGAATGGGCGGGGTTAGGTCAGCCAGCTCGGCTCCGATTTAGAATTACAAGAAACAGACTCAAGACCTAGGAGTGTGGGCGAGGCAGACGGTGACCTGTGGCCTCCCTGGGGCCATCTGGGGGACAGTTATTTCTGCTCTTTGAGGTTTCGTACTTCCTGCTTGGACATTTTTGGAAGTACAGGAAATACATGGGTGTAACTAAAGAAAGGCAAGTGCCTCCAAACCTTCTCCTTCCACGGGGCGTGTGCCCGAGGGGACCAGTCCTTTCACAGGGGCCGTGGAGAGCAGGGGTCACCATCATCAGCCCCGGACACGGGCTGGGCACGGGGCATGTTCCCACGGTGGAGCTGGGAGTGGGCGGGCCTGCCCACCAAACCCTCCACGGCAGGCCCTCGCAAGTAGGAGCTACGCAGAGAACCACAGAAGACCCTTCCTTGGAAGTTCTGGAAACAGTATGTGGTGGCTGTGCTGCCTTTCCCTCCTGTAGAGCCGGTGTGAGTGCCAGCTTGCGCCCTGGGGCACTGACCGTGAGCTGGGGCCAGACGGAGGCCGGCCTCTCCCCACACCTCCCGGCCCTGCTTGCTGGTCACCACGCGGCACAGCGGCTTCCCCCCTCTTGTCTGAGTTGGGGAAGGAGGTGACCAGGGCTGGAGGTGGCCCTCAAGCAGGGCTGCAAGGTGCATTCACACTCCTAGGAGGCTGCACGGAACACGGGGCTGGGTGATGGGCGGGACATGGCCCCACGCTGGCCATGAGGAGCAGGCACCCAGTGGCCACGGGAATGCTGTGCTGGGTGCCCTCCCCCTCGTCACCCAGGGGGGCCTTCCCTGTAGCCGTCTGCTGGAGTTCAAAGTCCTGTTGGACGTCTACTATGTGTAGATGTTGTGCAGATTTGGAGGCCCACGGGTGAGAAAGACGCCTCTGACTCCAAGAGCCTGGGCAGGGCAGGCACCTCCCCGACCAGCACCCGAGGGTGGCGGGATGGCCTCCCTCACGGGGGAGGCTGGGCCGAGACGGGATCTTTGCAGGGAAGAGGTGGTGGGGGCTGGGGACGGCCCCGGAGGTCCTGTGCCCCAAAGGCCCTCTCACGTCCCTGCCTGCACCCCGCCTGTGGCCGCAGGGCTCTGGGGGCCTGGGGACCCCAGAGAGGGTCAGGAAGGACGGGTGCCAGGACAGGGACCATGAATATTCAGAGCCGGTCACCCAGGGAGATGGCAGCCGCTCCGCCCGCCCTCAGCTGGGCTTGAAAGGAGTGAGAACAGACGGAACTCAGAGATGCCCACAAAAGGGCTTCCTGTTGTCACCAACAGCTTCAACCCCTTTCTCCTCCGCCCCCCGACACCCCGCACTGGCGCCGCGGCCCTGCTGCGTCCCCCAGGGTGACAACGTTTCCCCACTGGCCCCCCAACCCTAGGATTTGTTTTTTTAAAAAACTGGGTTTGAGATCCAGATCCCGCCTCACAGGCACCCGTGCCAGCCTGGAGGCCCATGGGGACTCCCGGCAGACTTCCCGCTGCGGGAACCGGGGGACCCTGAGGACGCCCCTCCTTAACCTGTCGAGTGCCACACAGAACTACACACACACACACACACGTACACATGTGCACACGCACAAGCCATGTACACACGCACACACGCACCACTGACATGATCATCCATGCACACACATGCACGTAAATACATGCTCCTGTGCATACACATGTGGGTGCATACATGCACATGCGTGCGTGCACACACGGGTGTATGCACACACATGCACAATATACACGTGTACACACACATGACATGTACACGCACACCCACACATGTGCACACAACACACAAGTGTACACATGCACAAGACATGTACACATGCACACACGTGTGCACACACGTACACACCTACCACTCACACAATCATCCACACACACGAATGCACATAAATAGATGCTCCTGCACATATATGCACATACGCACACAGGTGCACGCACACACACACATGCACACACAGGTACATGCACACACATGCACAACATGCATGCGTACACACGCACACACCCGTACACATACATGTATACATGCGCACACGCGCGTGCACACACACCACTCACACAATCACCCACGCAGACACATGCACATAAATACATGCGCCTGCATGTACACGTGTGGGCACATACATGCACACGCACGCACACAGGTTCACGCACATGTGCGCACAACACACACGTGTACACATGCACATGACATGCGCACGCGTGTGCACATGCGCACATACAGCCACTCACACAATCACCCCCACACACACACGCACGCACGTAGATAGTGCTCCTGCGCGCACACGCGCACCTGCAGCGCCACGGAAAGACGGGAGGCGGACCGTTGTGGGGAGGCCAGGGTGAGGGGAAAACACTGTTTCCTCTCAGTTCCTCGGGCACAATAGACTTTTTTCCTAGTTAAGTTCTTCTACTCCGTTGGTTAAGGAATATGACTGACAGCATTTTCGTGAGCTCTCTAGGCTTTTCCATGTGACTTCCTCAATGACACAAAGCTGGCACACAGGGGGCTGCTCCGGGGCAAGGGCTTGGTGGAAGGCAGCACGCCCACAGGCACAAGCAGCAGGACTCCGGCTCCTTCCAGGCTCCGGCAGAACGGACGCCAGCAGTTCCGGCGACAGCCACTGCCGCTCTAGGCTGAGGAGTCCAGGACTGGACAGGCGAGGGGGCCGGAGGGAGGGAACTGTCTGTGCTCCTGAATCACAGGCGGAAACGGGAATCGCGCCCACCCTGAGGCTGTGCGTGCTCCACCCGGGCCACCCACAGCCCCCGTGGGGTCCGTACTGTGATTTCGTCCGTTTCCAGGCGGGCCCCAGGTAGACTGAAACAAGGACGGCCTTCCTCCACTAACAGGCACGGAACGGGACGCCGCGTCCCCGTCCGTCCCTGATGCTTCAGGCGCTGTTGGATCTGCTGGCTCACAGGCCCAGGTGACAGGGCAGCTCCCACAGCGGCCTGGACCCGCCCCAGGGTCTTCTCAGAACCAGCAGCTTTTTAGTTCTTCAGTAAATTGGCTGCAGTAACGCACTCAGAGGAGGAATATGTCGCCTCCGAAGGCCAGAGACCCACTGGTGTTGCACCTCCTTTTCGGTTGTAGGAGGTGCCAGCTACCCCTTTACCTCGGAAGAGATATTTCCATGTGCCCCACCCTCTGGGCCCCTAGAAATGGCACCGAGGAAGGAGGCCCCTGAATTACTGGTGGACTTAGTTCCTGCCTCTGTCATGCGGACATCCTACCAATAGGTCTAGAGTGCTGCTAGTAACGTGACCAGTACCACGGACAAGCGTGAGAGCTCATGGAACGGAACAGCCAGCAAGGTCCCCGGGAAACACCTCATGCTGCAGGGCCGGCGAGCTGCCGTGACCCCGAGGCCGGACCGTGAAGGTGCACCGTGGCCGTGCAGCCGAGGGCAGGCTGCCTCAGGGCCTTGCGGGCAGGGGTGGAGAGACAGGTGTGTCCCAGGTCAGCAGCTGTATTCTGTATTCTGTGTTAATTGGCTCAAGCTACCAAAGTGCAGCCAGGGCAGCGGCTGCCACCACCTGGTTGGCCCCCGGTCACCCTCCTGGGCCCACCTGCCCAGGCCAAGTCAGGGAACCTGCGCCTTCCACGTCCTCAGTGGTGGCACTAATCTCACAAGCCTCCGGGAGTGCGGCTCTGCCCTGGGCTTGCTCTCCCCCACGGAGGGGTGATTCCCGAGGCTCCCCGCGGCCTTTCCACCCACATGGGCCTCGCTCCGCGGGTCTGGGAACCAGTGTGGGGTCCCAGCCAGCTGCTGGGTGTGTTGACTCTTTTTTCCTTTTTTAAGTTATTTACTTATTTACTTGGAGAGAGGCAGAGACGGTGCAAAGAAGGGCGGAGAGGGAGACCCGAGCAGTCTCTGTGCTGCCAGCCATAGCCTGACGTGGTGCTCAAACCCACGAGGCCTCGGGAGTATGACCTGAGCCGAAACTAAGAGTCTGACATTTAACCGACTGAGCCACCCAGGTATCCTGGGTGCGCTGATTCTAATCAAGCGTTCTGGAACTGAGGAAGGAAACATGGGGTGCATCCAGGGCCACACCAGAACCTCTGAGACAGACATGGGCTAAAACTCCATGGACCACCTGCCCTCCGGGAGCCCCAACTCCGGCTGGACCACGGTGGTGGTTTGGGTCCCTTGGAGTCAGCGTCTGTTCGAGACCTGTGACCGGTAGTCCCTGAAAGCTCCGAGTATTCCCTTTTCCCAGTGCACAGTCACCCGGATGAAAGGCCACAGGTGGCTTTGGAGAAGGCGGGGAGCAAGGTTACCAGTTCCGTGGTGGGCGCACCAGGCCCTTCCTCAAGGGGCCCTCTCTCCCACTTCAAGGGGCTCTGTGTCTGTAAGTGGCTTAGATCTGGGACTGATGGAACAGCTAGGACTCTGTTTTTTTATGATTAAGGCCAGACTTTCCCTCACTTCACCTAGAACTTCTCTGCTTACGTAGATCAAGCGTGAGTTTGTGGGGCTTCCCACAGGTTTCGCATCTAGCAAGGCCATGGTCAACGAGCCAGCACCATGGGGCTCTGTCACTACGGTGACTGCAGCTTCCTCTCCGCTGTCCCCCAGGGGCCACACCCACCTTGCCTGGAGCAGGCGAGTGCCCCATTGGCCCCGGCCACGCCAGGATCCAAACGCTCCATCACGTTCTGGTTCCTTGAGCTGGGTGGGCCCCTCCGGAGGCCCTGGCCTGCATGGGGGGGGACCACAGAGTTCTTCAGGAGCGCGAGGGTCGCCTCACACACTTACTCCTCACAGACTGGGCGGAAGCCGCGTCTTCTGGACGCTTTCCGTGTAGGGGAACGGGTCTTACATGACTGAGTCACTCCAGCGTCCCTAACCCTTCGGGTCCCTCTCTCTACACTGGACCAGGGCAGCTCAGGCATTTCTAGCCCACTCGCCGTGGCCACCTTCGGGTCCACGTTTCAGCCAGCCAGGCTGTCAGTACTAACCCCGGGCTGCGGTGGTGACACAGAGCCTCTGCTTGGTGAGCCCAGGTCGACTGTTTTGACTTTGGCCTGATCCAACGTTATCTTCCTTCCGCTCTGTCCATCCCCACACATCCTGTGTATAGATGAGAAAACTCAGATAGCTCTTTTGGAATGCAGCCCACTTCCTCATGGGGCACACGCTGAACCCTGTCTTCGGGGCCTGCTGAGACCTTGGTCACAGGTCCAATTGCAGGGAGAGGGTGGCACGGTCCTGAACATTGACATGCAGGGCGGCTGCCTCAGAGGGGCCGTATGGTCCTTATGGTCCGTGGGCAACGCAGGGACTGGGGTGTTCCGTGGGGTGCAACCTTAACCTCAACCCTAACTGCGTGTGAGGGGCACAGGACTCTTCCCAACCCCGCACCTCATTTCGTGGGGCAAACTGATCGCCCTGGCCATGCCCCCAGAGCCCATGTGCTGGAGGTTCTCACGTGCTTCCTAGCTTACGTAAGGGGTACACAAATCAGGCCAGAAGAATGAGGCTGTAATGAAGTCAAGTCACCGTCTGGTTGACCTTGCCTATGGCGTTTGGTGACTTTAGGTGCAAATGTTTCGAAGCCACCCCCATGATCTGACCCTCCCCCACATTCACCTTGCACGGTCCGGCACCTGACACCGCCCCCGGCCCCCCACCCCTGCCTGACTCCTCTTACCACTGTCTCTGAGGTTTGCCCAGGTACATGTGATCACACCCCTGGACCCCCCCAGGCCCCCAGGGCTCCGACTCCACATCCATCCCGCATGGGGCTCTGGGTGCCCTTCCCTGTCCAGCCTGAACCTCAGACCCAAGAAAGGTGAGGCCCCCTTGGATTTCCTACCACCATGTCCAACTGCAGACTCAGTGAGCTGACCACTGCCTGTCCTCCAAGGCTGGCTTTGCCTGCTCCTCCTGGTTCTGGGTGGGGCTGTCCATTTAAGCGGGACCCTGCCGCAGAGGGCTGAAGACCCACGCTCAGGCCCTCCTTCAGGGGGCGGCATGCTGTGGCCTCTTTCCAGAGCTGGGCGGTGGGATGGAAGCTGACCGAATGGGCGGGAGCCAGGCCCCCCTCACAAGCCCCTACCGCAGTCTCTGCCTGCGCGTCTGGGCTGTGTCCCTGCAGCAAGGCTCAGAGCTGACCCAGAGAGGGCCTGTTCCCAGGGCTCCTGGCCAGGGCCGTGAGGGCAGACCTCGTCCAGTCGGGCAGCTCCTGGGCAGTGCCTCCACTGTGGTGGGTGCACGCCACCTCCTATCCCCGTCCCTGGAGCGTGCAGCTTCCTCCAGGGCTGAGGCATTGCCCAACACCTGAGGGGCCCGAGGGTGGCGTCACCCAGACCCCGAGCCTCAGCGGGACCACCTTCTCCTTTTATTGGGGTAGGAAGCGGGTTTCACACCTCATTTGCTTGAAAGCCTGGAGCTCCTCACCTCTACTTCTGCTCCAGATGCCCAGGTCCCTGGGCTCCCTGACGCTGACAGGCCATGGTGTGTGTGGGCGGAGCACACAGGGGCTGGACAGGATGCCCCGCTCCCGCAGCACCGCGGATACTGACTGGGAGTTCTGACACATGGCATGGCTTGGCACCCTCCGGGCCACTTGCCCGAGACGGTGGTCTCTGGCAACACCAGTGAGCCCCCAAAAGGCTGAGGCTCCCGTGTTACCCAGACCCAACTGTGTTCCTTACACTGCATGCTCTGGGGACAACAGAGAAAATGCAAACTTGCACCTCGGTGTGCTTAGGAATCTTGTCTCCTTACGAAGCCCCAGGAGAGTGCGACTCATGGCACCTGTCCTGGCAGCGGGCGATCCTCAAGGATATCGGGGCAAAGGGTCATGACCTCTGCAACCTTCAAACGGTCCCGTGGAAAATGTACAAATGTGTGGACACAAAACACACGGAGATGTGCCAACACCAACAGCTGCTGAATCAGAGCCTGCAGTGTGGGTGCTGCACCAGGACACTCAGGTGCCTCAGACTTTTCAGATGCACATTTGGGACATAAAGTGGTGATTCTGTGTCAGACACTCCCCACCCTGAAGGCAGGCTCGTCCTTTCCTCAGAGGCTGGCTCAAGCAGGTGGTTGAGTTGGGAGCAGCCCATGTGGAGGGTCATGTGGAGGGCATGGGGAGCACCCACTGCAGGGCATCATGAGAACCTACTACAGGGCATGAGGAGCACTTATTGGAGGACACAGGGAGCATCTACTGGGAGGCATGGGGAGCACTCACTGGGAGGCATAGGGAGCACCTTCTGGGAGGCATGGGGAGCACTTTCTGGGAGGCATGGGGAGCATCTCCTGGAGGACATGGGGAGGACCACCTGGGAGGCATGGGGAGAATCTAGAGGGATCCTATGGGAGGACCTACTAGGAGCACATGGGACCATTTACTACAAGAGCCAAGCTTCGTGCAGGGTGAGGATATGGAGGCTGAAGTTGGCATTTTTGTACAGAAGCTGGGTCTCTGGGTGAGGCCTCTGCCCTTGGCTGCCAGGACTCTGCCCTCTGGTTGTCACCACCTGGAGCCTGTGAGTACAGGGGCAGTCCCAGCCCTGCTTAGGACGCTCCTGGATGGAGCTGCGGGGCCGTAGAAACACACATGCCGGGAGTCCTGTGCAGCTCGGCCTAAAGCTGCCTGACAGAAGTGTGGGATGGAGCCTGGAAGGCTTCCCAGAAGAGGTTACGCATGAGCCTTACCAGCGGGGGTGGGGGGGTGTTAAGCTGTCACAGCAACACTCACCAAGCAGGTGGTGCACGAGCCTTGTGTGCCTGGTGCTGTGATTACCTGTCAGGTTTGAACCCGGCCCAGGAGCCCAGGGTTGCTCTGTCTTTCTCACCGGAGATCCGGCTCACCCAGGAGGGTAGGGCTCTGGCACCCTGGGGAAAAGAGGTGGGGTGTCCTCCACACGCTGGGAAGATCCCCATGTGGCTCAGAAGATGTGGGTCAGGCCAGAGTAGAGCAGGCAGGCTTGGGGGGAAGCCTGAACCCCACACTCCCTCAGGGCAGAGCCAGGAGCCACTGGACCAGTGTTACTGCCCAGGTCCCCGCACGACAGGCTGGAGTGGACTGGGCTTGTCCGGGGCCCGGGGGGCTCCTGCCAGCTGGGGCATGTCCTTCCTCCTCAATTCCAACCCCTCTGGTTGGCTGTTCCCTCTCTATACCTTTTTCCAGACCAGCTCTAATGGTAGCCCTTGGGTATGTAACTCGTTAAAGACAGAGGCTCAGCCCAGGCCCAGCTCAGCACGTGGTCGCCAGAGTTCCAGCCTGCGTGCACACGTGACCGGCCACACTAGGATCCACCGGGATGCCAAGCCGTCATGCCCACGTCTCGTACAAATTCACCTTCTACTGCGGTGTGTCCCTCCTAAGTCCACCCCGGGGAGGTCAGGAGTGCTGTGGAGGGACTCGAGGTGCACGGGTGTTTCTGCAGGAGTCACCACGCTCGGGCCCGGGGTCTGCTCAGGGCAGGCAGAGTGAGGTGCTGTCAAGGCCTGATGGCCCAAAGTGGCTGTTGTCAACAACAGTGAGGCAGGGTGCAGGGGTGATCATGTCACCGCAGCCAGGGCTCACTGCGGAGCCCCACGCCAACTCTGGGTGGCACCAGCCAGTCACGTGCTGGCCAGTGGGCCTGGACTCGAAGCCCACAGCCAGCGTTTGGAGTCCCTCGGCTCCCAATCCAGCCGGCTGCCCGTGTGCTCCCTCCTACCATCCCCAGCACAGACGGCAAACCGTGCCAGCAAATTAGGTTAGGGAGGCGTTTAGGTGAGGGCTACGGGCTTGAGGCTGGCCGGTCTCGTTTAATGTCTAATTATATGTCGCCTGCTGCAGTTGCTAAACATAAATCACAAGCGTTTGGCTACAATTATCGTAATTATGTCCCTATGAGAAGGTCAGCACACATGACCTCAGAGGGAAGCAGAGTGGCAGCAATGAGTCAGGAGCCCGGGGGGGGGGGGGGGGGGGGGGGAGGGAGGAAGGCGCTGCGTCAATGCTTGAACCTCCTGCGCAGCGGGGGGTCTGGGAGTTTTCACAGAGATGACCAAGGGCAAGGCGGACAGCACCATCCGCAAACGGTCTGAGGTGTTCTTCAGATGCCGAAGGAGAAGTTTTCCTGCGTGTCTTGGGAAAGCCTGCTAACGCTCTTCTGTAAGCGTCCGGTTTCTAGGGGAGGCGGTCGACTCAGAGAGCAGATGCAGGTGACTGGCCATTTTGAATAACAGAAGGGATATCAATACACACTTTAAAACCTCAAGACTGGACAGAAAATAAGACTGGCTACAGAGACGTCGCACCGGGGAGCTGGCTGGGTGGGAGGCAGGGGTGCCCACAGGAGGGCCGGAACTCCACTGAGAGCCAGGCGTATGCTGTCCACCTGACATGAGGCTTTGTGTGACGATGTCATGAGGCCGATGTCACTTTGCAGGGAACGGAGACTCAAGGACAGACCCACCCCCACGGCCTGTGTGCACCGGACCAGGGAGGGGCCGTGTCCACGTCCAGTCCACCTGTCCCCACAGGACTTGCATGAACCCCCACACTCGCAGGCCAGGAGAGGACGTCCGGCCCCTCAGACCCCACCTCGTGCCAGTCTCCACCCTGAGGTGATGAGTCCGCCATAGACGAGATGGCATGTGCGCACCTGCGGCCAAAGCCACAAGAGCTCCCAGGCCAGGCACACACGCCATGGGGCCCAGCCCTTCCCCACTCTGGGTGTCACTGTGGCCCTCGCTGGGTTTCACTGAAGAAAGGCTCGCTGGGAAGGACCTCCAGCCATCCAGGGGGAGCGTGCTCCAAGACGCCCTTACTGCCAGGGCGAGCCCCCGTGCCTCGCCGCAAGGACCCCTCTGGACATAATGGACCCCACGGGGCATCTTTATTCCTGACCAGGCCCTAGTGGGTGAGGTGGGGCAGGCGGACGCTGGGCAGCCTCAGACAGCCATGACCCCCCTCACTCTGCCGTCCCCAGGCCCAAACATATGCCATGGGCACCAGGGACCCCGTTATGAGGACATTTCATTGCAGGGTCAGGAGGGGTCAGCAGCCCCACTCTGCCAGGCACAGAGGTGCCCAGGAAACTGAGCATCGCTGAAGCACCAACCTCTCCAGGAGCTGAGCGAAGCACCAGGAACCAGTTCTGCTGCTATGACCCCACCCCACAGCTGGGCGACTGTCAGCTTGTCAGGAGGAGGGAAATCTGGAAATTCCTGCTTCAGAGACCCTCAGGAATCCGGACGGACCTGTGTCCCCAGAAGGGAGGGCCTGTCACAGAGCCAGAGGTCTGCGAGTAGCAAGGCCAGGCCCTTCCTAAGAACACTGCCAGGGGCGCATGACTCCCCGAGCTCTTGCTTTTAACTAGCAGAGAAAACCTGAGCAGACAGAGAATCCCCACGCACTCCCCCTACCCCCTATATTAACATCCTGTTAACATCACGAGCGTGTGTGACTGTTACAATCCGTGAGCTGATCTCGACCTACTGTTAACCGAAGGCTGTGCTGCTCGGCCTCGTGGGTCCTAGACACTCCTGTATGTTGGCAACTGCAGGCCCGAATGCACCACGCTGTTGTCCTAGTTTAGGGAAGTGGTCCTGGGCACAGGCGGCTTGCCAGCTCAGAGCTCTGAACCTAGGATGTTGCCCCAGGGGTGGCCTCTGCCCTTTGGTCCAGTGGTCTCTGGAGAGTTCTGAAACCTTGAGCACACCACTCATTAGTGACATGGGGTGGGGGGTCCTAAAGCCGCCCGGCCCCTTCCCCAGTGTGAAGCCCTGAGCCCTGACAAGCATGCTGCCCTTCAGGGAGCACCCTGGGTGCAAGGTGCCACTGAGCTGCGTGGACAGGGCAGCGGGTAAGAGGTGGCTGTAGTTTCCAGATTCACAACCGGCAGGTTCCTCTCTCCAGCAGCCTCGGTGGTGGTTTCCCTTCGTGCATTTCTCCCAGCACTTCTGCACCCTGGTCCCTGCAGTGATGGGACAGGGCACTCAGTCCACGGCAGCGTGAGGAGGGTACAGGAGGCCGCCTCGGCTTCAGAGCTGCCCGTGGGCCTTGGGGTGACATCCCTTCTAATGGCCGGGCTGTAGCTTGGTGGTGGGGGGGTGGGGGAGGGGGTTTGACCTGCCCCGTCCAGGACTTCTCTAAACAGACCACCTTCAAGGGGTCTGACTCTCGCCCCGAGGTCCTCGCCTCAGTTCCAGCTGTTTGGGGTCTGCAGACGAGGCCTCCCCAGAGGGTGACAATTCCATCCCTACAACCAATTACATTTCGAAGCCTCCGCCCAGAGGAGGAAGGTGTAACACTCAGAACAACAGGTGCAGGGGGCGTCTCACAGCGTCCTCTCCTCCTTCAAGGCCCCTTGAAACTCCTCCTGAAACGTATCTTGACTGGTAAAGAAATGCTCAAACAAGGTCAGATCTCTCTATTGCTTGATGCTGTTTGAGACTGTGGAGCTCAGACCAATGCCAGGGAGTCTGAGAAGGCAAAACAGTGGCTGTGTGCGGCACCACGGTTCCCTCCCTCTTCCTTCTAGGATGATGACCTGGAAGAACCGCAGACCCCGGGGTCCCCCGTCCGCCCTCTAACCAGACCCAGCCACAGCTCCGGGCCTCTGGTCCCCACGCCAGAGGAGGACACCTTTCCCGACACGGTGGCCCCACTGACTGTGGTGAAGGGAGCCCTTGTATCACTGCTCGCCATGCTGGGTCCCGCTAGCACAGGGGTCGGTCTTCGTGGGAGACTCTGCACACCAGGGGCCTTTGGCAGTAACTGGGGACAGTTATGTGTTGCCAAGTCTGGGGTGGTGGTGGCACTCACGTGTAGAGCTCAGGGGCCGGGACGCTACTAAAACCTAACAACGCATCAGACAGTCTTCAGGAAGAATCAGGTCGGAGGCTGGTGAAACAGGGACCAGAGCGACTCCGGAGTGGCGGTGATGGGGACGAGCAGGTACAACTCCGCAGAGACGCACGGGAGCTATGGCCCCAAGCCCTTCCGTAACGCGGGTACCCTCGAGTCCCCGACGCGCTCAGCAGTGAGCCGGTCACATCACCAGCCACAGCTGGGCCTCCCTCCCGCACGAGGTGCAGACCCGGACAAAGTCCGAAGCCCTGCAGAGCGCACGGCTGGATCAGGAACATCCCCGAGGCGGCGGTGCCACGGCCAGGGGCCCCCACCGCGGCCCAGCGGCCACCCCCGC
>NC_043716.1:58029507-58055025 GCF_006229205.1 Suricata suricatta | reverse complement strand
CGAGGACTTTTTTTTTTTTTTTTGAACTGAAGTGTGACAAGCAGAAAGGAGTTGCAAATCGCAAGTGTACGCGGGCGGGGCGCCTGAGGGCACAGCTACTCCGGGTGAGAAACCGCCGTCCGCCCTGGGCGCCCTGGCCCCGCGGCAGCCAGCTCGCAGTTGGAAAAGCCGGTTTTGTGCCGCGGAAAGTGCCGGTTCAGGAGTTTTCAGAGGGAAATGCGCATCTTAGTCTGAAACTCTGCGGGCAGGGGCTGTCCTCGGGCCGCGGTGTCGGGGCGCCCCGTGGAGCAGGGCCTCGCCCCGTGCCCTTTGGCCCTCGAATCTGATGAGAAGACTCCTGCCAGCACACACCTCGTGCTGCGGGGGTGTCACGGGGTTGTTTTGAGTGAAGAGAGTTTTTCCGGGAAGGTTGGGGGGTTGTGCCCGTGTGCCGAGCTCTGTGTGAGCAGGGCAGCTGCTGGTCATCTTGGACACTTACAGACTCCCTTCTCTGTGCACACTGGCGATTACCCTGCTCCCTCCTTCCCTCCCCGCTAACCCCGGGGTTCTGGGCTCCAGAGATCAGGCCTGTGGTGCCCGCCTGCCCCTGCACACACCAGAGCTAGGATGGAGGAGCCGAGAGATTGGGGCGACGAGCTTGGAGCTCTGGGGGAGGGCCGGCCTGGAGGACGCTGGCGCCAGCACAGGGCTGGCTGGGAGCCTCTGACTCTGACACACTCTTCCAGGGCTGCCCTTTCCCCCACGCTGGTAATTAAACTCCCTGCCTTGCAGCTTCTGCTGATGAATCAGTGCACCCCCCAAACTGAGGTCTAGGGAGTCCTGCTTCCGCAGATCAGACACACAAACCCTGTCTCCCCCTGGGAACCTGAGTTTCCAGAGGAGGAGCTGACACCCTTTCAGGGCTCTCCGAGGACTCTGTGCCTGGAAGGAGCTGGCTCTCGTGGGGATCAGAGAGGGCTGTGAGTGCTGGTCAGAGGGCCAAGGAGTCCTGGACCAAGCAGGTGTCTGCCCCCTTACCTACCTGGAAGGGCAGGCCTGCTGCCCTCTTCTCTCCATCGCTGCTGACATGCCCCGGGTCTTGGACTCCCTCCAGCTGCCTCCACTCAGCCCAGAAGCAGAGGCTGCTGGCTGCTGGCGGAGGGAGGCTGCAGGGGCTGCCCCAGGGGGTCCGGAGCGAAGGCAGGTCCGGGCCACATTCCTGGTGTCTAAGCCCCCCCCCCCCCCCGCGTGGTAATTGCCGCCCTAGTTATCAGTGTGCCTTGCAGATCAGCTGCCCCACCCTTGCTGTGGAAACTCGGGCGTGCTGGTGGGTCTGCAGACGTTTATGACTTTTTATGAGCTGTTCTGAAGGCAGCCCCGGGCGGCGCAGGCCCCGGTGCCCTGGGTGCATTCTGATACCGATTGGAAGGGAGGTACTCTTTGTGACACTGGCGACTCACATTTGACAGGCCGAAATGCGTTTCTGGGTGTTTCCACGTAATTAAGCAGGAGGTTTGCAATCCCTGTCGCCTGTGCAGGGGCGGGACAGCTCCCTGATCTTTACTAGGCTAAGGTGGTAAAGACGGACCACACCTCCCCACGGCTGCCGGCAGGGACTACAGGCCTGTCACACCTGGGCTGGCTCTCCTACGAGGTGGGGCAGTGAAAGGGAACTCAGTTATCATAACCTGTGGGTTTTGCCCTTGATCTGAAGCTCTTCCTGACTTAAGTAAACAAGAGACCACGATTTACTTCTGGCGACGCAGGTGCGCCCGGCCTCGGCCACACGGACCCCACGGAAGCCCCAGGCCCGTGTGGAATTTGCTGTCCTTCCCCTGACACTGAGGAGTGACTCTTGCAGACCCTTTTCTTCTTCTTCTTCTTCTTCTTCTTTTCTTTTGAAAAATAAAGGAATCCAGTTTAAATAATCCAAGATCAATCTGTATTCTCAGTTCCGTTAAGAGTGACTAGAACCAGAGTTCTCTTCGGCACGTTTAGCCTCATCACATCAGAAAGCAGGTATTTTCTTTTTGCCTGATTAGCATGTCACTTGCATGCCATGTGGAAATCACTAACGCCACCATCAGTGACATCACAGATGTGGCACATTCTTGCACCTCCAGCGGTTTTGCATAAACAGGGTGCTGGAAACCTAAAGGTGAGAGATTTAGCTAGAATTTCTGGTAAGCACCAGACTGGCTATGAGTTCCTGATTTCATTGAAAGCTTGGTGGGGCCCAGGCTGAGCGACTGGCGCATCGGCCACGCAGAGTCATGTGCGTCTGAATGGCGGCCTTGGACGCCACGTGCTGCTGACCTTCTCGTGAACACTCTTGTATTGAGTGCCTGGTTCAACTCTTTTTGACCTCAGTGCCTTAGAGAACGTGAGGGGAGAGGCAGAGCGAGCCGGGTGCCGGCCGCGGACCCGGGGATGGGCGTAGGCAGTTCCCTGGGTGCCGGTGAAGACGTTAGGTAAAGGTGAAGTAACGGGTGCCTTATTTCTTCTATGTCCACTTTCGTCTTGTTCCTGGTCCTCTTTTAGTTGAGTGAGTTATGAATAAATGGAGCCAGATGTACCACACAATGCACATGGTCATAGGTGCAGTCTGGGGACAGCCATGGGTCGGCCACCTGTCCCTCACAAGGGTTCCCTCTGGTCCTGCCTGAGATACGGGTAGGGGGTGGACCTTTCTGTTTCCCCCACCCTTGTTTGAATTAAAGTGACTTAGTGAGAGGTATCCAAAGTCTCTGGTATGAGCTTTCTCTTCCCTTGAGCCCCAGGGTCCCCGCCTCCCATGGAGAGAGAAGTGGAGCCTTGGGCAGGATGGTTCGTAGGGGACAGAGCTTTGAGGAGTGGTGTCTGGGCAGGGGGCAAGTGTCCAGCTGCCCCTCGAGGCTGGAGACAGGAGAGGAGGGACACTGTGATAAAGTTTGTTTTGGCTGCCTGAGAGCAGAGGTGATTATAGTCATCAGTGTCAACCACTTACCATTTAGTCTTAATTTTTTCACAGCACTGTAATTATGCTCGTCCACACATATGTGTCAGATGGGCTTATGTGAGTTTTATTTGACTGTAATTTGTAAGTCTGTTCCGCATGTGTGGCTCTGGTAGGCGTCTGAGGCCAGGCTGGCTGCTTAGTGACCCAGGGCCTTTCGGGGGTGGGGCGCGGGGTTGGGGGGGTCACCTTCCTGACACCTCCCTCTGATGTGGTCTGCAGGATGACTGTGCAGCCCAGCCCACAGCTGGCCATCGTATGAAAAGTGAGGTTTTTTGGAGCCCAGAGCATGAGTCACCAACAGTAAATGCAAACCATATGCTACGTGTTTTCTCCTCTGTAGAAAGGGTTTCTGGTAACTCACTCAGGCCAGAGCTCTGAATATAGCATTGTTTATGACACATAAAAATCCTAAGAATGTGGGTGAACCTGTCTGAGATCCGATCAGAACCAAATTTCGTGTAATAAAACACTAGGTTGAAGTCATTGGTGGAGTTCCAGGGCTGCTCGGTGATTATGACGTAACCGTTAACTCAAGCTGACATTCGCATTAAAATTTCGAGAGGGGGAAACTTTAACGTTTCTGATGGTTTCAGTTTCTTGAAAACATAACGTAATGACTTTACTCAAGGCCTGTCTCACAAAGAGTGTGCAGACTTCATTTTTTCTCATTTAGCATTTATTAGGAGCGAGATTAACTTGGCGGTGTGCAGCTTCCCCTGTCTGCTTACTGCCCGCGTCCCTCTCCCTGTGGCTTCTCTACGCACGGAGGACCGTTACCTTACTTTTGTAATTTGCTGTGATGATATTTGAGTTTCCTTCTGAAAATGTGATCGGCAATGCAGGGTCTTCAGGTTTGCAAATGAATGAAAACGTGACCAAATGGTCACTTTAAGGAAAATGGAAACAGTACCCTCATCTGTGAGGTGCTAAAGACGAAACTCACCGACCACCTCCAACCCCCCCAGACGGCTAACGTTCCTAAATTCCTAACTGGTTGAAAGCCACTCTCTGGACCAAGCGGACCTGCTCCTTGTTTTCACACTCAGCGGGCATCTGTTGTATTCCTGGCCCTCAGTTGGCTGTCTGGCACTTGGGTTGGTGCCAGAGTCCTGTGGGTGTGTCCTGGGTCGTGTTCCCGAAGGTCCACCCTTCCTTGGTTCTTACCTCCATTGCACGCATCGCCTCCCCACACAGGGAGCGCCAAGGACACGGGCGCCCAATGCCGCAGCCTTGAAGGCCGGCAGATGCGGGTGGCGAGGTGTTGACAGGGTCTGAGACAAGCATTGTGTAGGCGCATCAGGGCACGGGCCCATCTCACCGTGACTCTGCTGGAGGGACCTGGGTGGGGGGCCGGGTGGCTGTCCCTCCCTGGAAATGGCCCCTGGCAGCAGGGCAGAGGTGGCGGCAGCCTGCTCTCACCCCTGGGCAGGGGTCCCCCAGGCGGGTGCGTGGGGCTTGCTGGGCCCCGGCTGACGCGTGTCCCCTCTGCAGCGGGCTGACGCACGAGGCCCACAGGAAGGAGGTCGAGCAGGTGTACCTGCGCTGCTCCGCGGGCACCGTGGAGTGGATGTACCCGACCGGCGCTCTGATCGTCAACGTGCGGCCGAACACCTCCCCGCCTGCCCAGCGGCACCTGACCCTGTGCATCAAGCCCCTCAGGGACTCCTCGGGGGCCAATATTTATTTGGAAAAAACTGGAGAGCTGCAGCTGCTGGTGCGGGATGGGGACCGCGGGCCCCGCCGGGTGCACTGCTTTGACTTTGAGCAGCGGGGCCTGTTCGTGGAGGCGACGCCCCAGCAGGACATCAGCAGGAGGACCACGGGCTTCCAGTACGAGCTGACCAGCTGCTGCGTGGGGTCAGAGCTGCACGCGCAGTCAGGTGAGCAGCGTGCCCTGGGCGGGGAGGGCATGGGGTGGGGGCTCCCCGCCTGCAGTCTGGGTGAAAACCCTCCTGCTGTCGGCAGGTGGGCCCCTGGCGCGGTGGGCATGGGTGTGTGTGGCCTCGTGAGTGTCATGCACGTTTTGCACGTGGGGAAACCACACACTCAGGAGCCGTGTTTGGGGAGAGTGAACGTGTGTGGCCCGAGAGCCGTGAAGGGTCACGGTCCTGGCCCCCTGCTCCTCTTCCGTGTGCCCCGGACTGTACTTGGAGATGGGTGCTGTGGCCGATGACACCGCCCTGTGTTTCTTCTGACATGTGGATTGGCTGAGTGTGTTTGACGTGGGCTGCGCCTCTGACACGTTGAGTTTGAGGTGGGAGCCAAGGCTGGTTCACGCTCCAGAGAGGTGCAGCACTTTGAGGCCCTGCACCATGGCGCTGGTCCCAGGTCGGAGGCATTTCGTGGGTGCGTGTTACAAGGACACCCCCCGGTGGAGTGGAGGCCGCAGCAGGTGCCCGCAGGGGTCACTCGGGTTCGTGCGGACTCACTGGGGGCCCCGCGAGGCGGGCCCTCCAGGAACCCCTCCGCTTCAGGGCCCTTTTCCGGGTGGTTGTGGCAGGAGTCCCTCAGCGGCCGAGGGTGTGTGTGTGTGTGTGTGTGTGTGTGTGTGTGTGTGTGTGTAGATTGTGGGCTGGCCCCTCGTTTTTCCTTCTGGGGCGGCAGACAGCTGTGCAGGGCCCTGCGCCGAGGGCGGTGTCGGTCCGGAGGCGACACCGAGGACAAGTGCTCTGCCTCCGGAGCTCTCCTGGGGGGCGGGTCTCGTGCTTTGTGCCGTGAGCAAGCGTGGAAGCCCTTGTCTTGTGCAGACACCCAGGCCAGGCGTGGCCCTTGCTGCAAGGCGTGGACGACCTCGGGGGTCTGCCTGTGGTGTGGGCTCTTGTCTCTCCTGGGTGTCGATTCCACAGCTGGTCATAGCCAGGTGCCTCCCGGTGGGGAGGCGTGAGCCTGGAGCGTCCTGTGAGCAGGGCCCAGGGAGGCCGTTCTGCAGGTGACCGACCCCAAAGACGGGCGGGGGGGGGGGGCACGGCACTGAGCGGCGCAGGCCAGGGAGGGCGCCACCACCGGTACGCATGGCGGTCCCAATACCACGAGGGACCCGGGCCCGGGTGTCAGCAGTGCCAAGGCAGAACCTCCTGGTGGGAGGGGTGAGCCGGCCCCAAGGATAGTGTCATCTCCATGTTTCAGTAAATACGAGATTTGATTTGGGAAAAACAGATCTGCTAGGATTTGAAATGTAGACTTTCCTCCTGAACATGAATCCACATTTTATTGTTCTGCATTCTTGGCTCAGATCAGTTTTCAAAACCTTCAGTCTCTCTCAAACTAAACTGGTCTGTTGGAGAACTTCAGTGTAGAACTGCACAGGTAGGACCCCGTCCCCCTCCAAGTGCCAGCCGCCTGGGTAGGAACCCCTCCCCCCGCAGGTTCCAGCTGCCCAGGTAGGACCCCCCATTCTAGTGCCAGCTGCTTGGGCAGGACCCCCCGCAGGTTCCAGCCGCCCAGGTAGGATCCCCCCCAATCCAGTGCCAGCCGCCCGGGCAGGACCCCCCGCAGGTTCCAGCCGCCCAGGTAGGACCCCCCACAAGTGCCAGCCGCCCAGGTGGGACCCCGGTCCGGGAAGGCAGCTCTGAGAGCTGCCGTAAGTGTCGGGACCTGGGTGATATTTTAACCACAGCAGCCTTCATCTCGATGACCAGCTGTGGGAAAGCTAGAGGAAGGTGCCCAGCCTCGCTCCGGGGGACCTGGAGATCAACTAGCCGTAAACACAAAATCAGAAAGACCCAGTCACTGAATTCAGTGCTTCTGGCCGTGGATAGCTGGCTGAGTGAAATGGACATTAGGAACTTGTTAACAATTCCTTGGGTTTTTTTTTTTGTTTTGTTTTCTGAAATATTTGATTTTTAAGTAACCTCTACACCTAACGTAGGGCTCAAACTCACAACCGCAAGGTCAGGTGTCACACGCTCCACTGACACCTTTTACTGATTGAATGTTGATTGCCCGTTAGAGACATTTGCAGCTGGTCCCTGCTCTCTTACGGCCTGAGCCCCACCCCCCGGCGGCGGGTCGCTCTTACAGGACGCTGGTGCTCCCTGGGGAGCCAGTGGTCTGTGTGTCGCACACCCTAGCGCTCCCATTTGTCCGGAAGGAAAACGCACAGGGTGGCCAGGTGCTGGGATGGCTCAGAGACTGTGGCTCCGCCCTCAGAGACCAGAGTCTTATCTCTCTCCCCGTCCTTGTGGGCGGGGTCTGTGCACCCCAGGTCCCCAGTCCCCATTTTCAGGCCAGGACAGAGCTGCCCTAGGCTCTCATGGGGCTGCCGGGACCAGGCCCCACGTGACGGTGGGCTGTCGGGTTGGGGCCTCTCTCTCTCTCTCCCGAGACCCCACATAGGACGTTCAGCTGTGGCTGCACATTGGGCGGGGCTTTCATGAGGCCCAGGGGTTCCCTTCCTACCCCTCCCCGACCCCTGACATACACCCACTGGGCCCTGAAGTGTCTGTTCAGATCTGGGGCCCACAGGGACCCAGGCACCCCGTGGATAGTGGGGTGTGAGCGTGCGTCTGCTCGTCGGCCAGGAAGCTGACCTGGGACGGCACAGACGCTTAGCAACTGTCAGAACTGGGGGTGGGGACTCAGGTGTCTGGGACTCTGGGGACTGGGGTGGACCTAGGCAGAGATTCTGGGTCCCTCCTGGGGCTCAGCACTTCCTCAGGATGAGGGAGATGAGGGGCAGCAGGGGTCGGGGGAGGCTAGTGCGTCCCCTTTCCCCAGGGTGTTTGCCTTTCATCAGGGCATGGGCCCCTAAGCCTTTAAGGCCAAAGGAATGGGTGTGGAATGCGGAATGTCGGTGCCAGCCATCTGGCAGCGGCGCTGTCCTCCAGGCGGGCCAGGCTCTCAGACGGGGGCGCCTGGCTCCCGGCTCTCCGCCGTCCGGCCCTGGCCGCAGCTGCAGGAAACGTCGGTGAAGCCGGAGCCCAGGCATCTGTGACGCGGAGGTGTGCCCCTGCCTGTGGGCCGGGCAGTCACTGATCCTGCCTCTGGGGAGGTGGATGAGCCTCTCCCTCACCGATGACTCAGAGCTTCTGGTTCCTGCTGACTCGATAAAAGAGAGGCTCCCGGATGAGAGATGTGTGTGAGCCTCACGGCCTGGACTCTTCCGCTCGGGAGAGTCTGCCGTGAGTGTGGTTGCCTCGTGTGCACTTGAGTTGAATAGCAAGCTTCCCGGGATGATCGGAGATGCACTGATGGCCAAGAAGAGGCCGGAGTAGAGACGCGCAGATTGCAGGGTGGGGGTAGGAGGTGCCCTGCGGGGTGGGGGGACGCGGGGCCGAGCCACCTTTCCCCACCCTGCCCCGTGCCCCCCCCCTCCCCAGGCCTCGCCCGGGCATCTGAGTAACACAGTTGCTGAAAAACTCTGGCAAGACACAAAAGGGCAGGTGGCCAGATCCAGCTAACTAGTGGGTGACGCCCGAGGCCGTGCCGGGAGCCCAGCTGGGCTCTCTGGGGGCTGTCCTCCCCAGGGCCCCAGTGGACCTGGGGAGGCAGGCACACCAGGACCCTCCATTGCCCAGGAGGCTGGGGGTGTGTGGTGGTGGCCAGTGGAGGGGGGCAGGGGGTGGCTCCGTCTGTTTCTAGGGGAGACAGGTCTTCTCCTTGGTTTGCCTGAGCGGCCCAGGTGGGTCCCTGATTCCAGTCCGTTCTCTTATTCCTCAGGGAGCCGAGCAGCAGGGGCTTACTGCCTTGGCCACGCCCCCTTCCGGGGCTCCGGGTTTAGTGTCCATGTGACGCCCACCCGGAGCAGGCTTCCTTGAGCAGATGAGGTGGGAAGACAGCGGCATTTTAGACCCGCAGTGCCGGCCATGAATGCATGCAAGTTACTGGCCTCCTGGCTAGTGGGCGGCCTGAGTCACGTGGTCTCCAGTGCTTCATTGCCCCTTCTCTGCTCGGGCCTGCTGTGTTTGATGTTGGGGGGTGTGGATGATGCCCGAAGGAGTACAGAGCCCCCCCTGCCAGGAGCTCTCTCAGTTTGGTGGCGGCGCTGAGGGGCTGCGGGAGACGAGTAGAGGTCAGCAGAAGTGGAAAGAAGCCTCAGCATGCCCTGGAAACAGAAAAGGAGAGAAGAGATTTTTTCCCCAAAGGATCGCTGATTTTCCTGCTCTGTGGCTTCTCCGGCCACTGTACGTATTGCATAATTAGTTTTCGTCTTACCCGTCTCTGGACTCGCGGGATGAAAGCGTGTGGCATCCACCTGCTTCCTCGCCGGGAACAGGGCCGGGGCAGCAGGTGAGGACAGGTGGGGGGCTGAGGTATCCCGTGGCCGCTGACCATCTCAGGACCACCCCGGCCCGTGGCTGCCTATGGGGACAGAGGAGGTGGCCCCGGGGCCTCCGCTCACACCAGCCCCGTCCCCGCCCCGGCCCTTCCCCGGGACAGCACTGCACCCACCGACCCACCCCTGTCACTGGCTCCAGGGACGGCCCCAGGGGCGTCCTCAGGCACAGTTTTCCCTTTGGAAACTGTGTGTCTGTCCTTCCCCGGGCAGCCCTGCCCGCCACGCCAGCACGCGCCGCTGCAAGCCTGTGCGAGGGCCTGGCACGTGAGTGCTGCCCTCCCCCCGCCTGCCGCCCCCCTGCACCTGCCGTCCTCGCCTGGGTCCCTGCAGTAGCCCCGGCAGGTCTCCCTGACGTGGCGTTTTCCTTCTTCAGTTTGTCTATGCACATTCTGGAATAATCTTCCCAAGATGTCCATACGTCAGCCAGCCCCTTTCAAAAAGCCGTAATTCCAATTGGCCCCTTGGCTGCTCCCGCCTCATCTTCCCCTGCAGGGAAACGAGATTCAGTGTGTCCGAAACCAGTGCATTCCACCGCCTTTATGAGCCCAACTCAGATTAACAGTTGTTTCCAGATTGCTTCTTGGCGTCCATAGACTGCATTTTCCAAGAAGGTGACCTATGCTTCGTAAAAACTGGGAATTCTGAGGGAAGTCTCCAGGGTGGCACTTTATTAGCTCAGCTGTGGTGGCATCTGAGGCTTCTGGCGGAGGATCTTCGGGCTGCTGACCGCTCTCCCCGGAGCCCCTGGCCGCCCCACACCTTCCGCGGAGCAGTGGGGTGTGAGCAGGGTGGCCGCCCCAGGCCGTCTTCCTCCTTTGCCCTCCGCGGGGGTCCCTGGGCCTGTGTCCACAGAGAGGGTCAAGCTCCCTGACCCTGGGTGTGGCCTGGGCCTGTCGCTGCACCACTGCTGCCTTTGTGGGCACCGCCCGTGGCCTGTCTCCGCTGACTCAGAACCTGACACGTGCCCCTGGAGAGCTTGTGCGGACTCCCGCTGCCCACCCAGCCTCGCTTGGAGCTCCGCAGGGGCTGGCCCCCAGGGGCTCTGCTGGGGCTCCTCCCTCCTGGGCAGGTGCTTTATGAGGGGCCCCCAGGGCGAGGCCTGTGACCCCCTGGGCACTAGGCAGTGCCAGCAGCGATGGGAGGTCTCACCTCTGCCATGTGCCCCCTGGCACAGTGGCTGCCTCCCAGCAGGACTGGAGAGCCTGGCCTCGTCCTGCCCGATGCGTGTGGGCAGCAGTCCCTTGGAGGGATGAGCAGGGTAGGGGACCCCCAATGGTCTGCCTTCTTTATTAAGAGAGGCCTTGAGGTTGGGGGTCTGTACATAGACGCAAAGTACCCCAGGTGGGCCCAGTCTTTGGGATTTGGAACTGGGTAGGTGGAGCTGATCCTCTTGGACAGGCCGGCCAGGCTTCAACGCACCCAACCGGCTCTGCCGGTCAAGCGGCTTCGCCTGGTCCCCGAGAACCTGGTGGGGTGGCAGGTAGCGTGTGCCCAGTGAGTCAGGCCCCGCCCCCCCCGCTGGCCTGTGGCACAGGCATCCGCCCTTGCCCGGGGCGACCAGGGCCAGCGCTTGGAAACTCGCGTCCACCCCCAGGGTCTGCAGAGACCCCGAGCTGCCTGGGGCAGCTCAGACCCTGTGTCCCGGCCCCCGAAGGCCTCTCCAAGCTACTGCTCCTCGGGGTCCGGCCCCGCCCCTGACAGCGCGGGTCTCTGCAGCCGCCAGGGTGCAGGTGATTGCTCGCCCAGTTCAGGGCTTGTGAGCCCACAAGGGCCCAAACCAGGGACGTTCCGGGGCCTTAATTCCAGCAAGACTTCACACGCACCCTTTCCCTGAGCTGGGGGGGTTTGTGCCAGACCCGGGAGACTCAGCGGCCGGGAGGCAGAGGCGGTGCGCTGCCAAACCGTATTGTGTTCTCCCAAATCCAGGGCTGGGGCGGGAGTGCCGTGGTTAGGGGGAGAGTGGCCGGAGCCAGAGGCTGGTGCCTCCCAGGGCCTTTCTCGAGGCCTCACCCTGTCTTAGGAGGTTAGGGTGAGGGCTGTGCTGGGGCAGAAGTTAATGGGGCCGGGCCTGGTCTGGCTGGAGGAAGCAGCCCCCGCCCCCAGCCGGGCTGGGGAGGGCGGGGTTCTGTGAACTAGGCTTGCCGTGGATGGTGTCCGTGGGCAGTGATCTGGTCTGAGGTCAGGGGTCTGGGGAAGGGGCTGTGCCAAGGGCCGGGACCCACTCAGATGAGAGCCCCGTGGCCTTGCCGCGCAGATGTGACCCTCAGTGCTCACCCACACCTTCAGCAACCGGTGCCCTGACCCTCTGGTCGTGGCTGCGGATGGGGACCCGGGAACGGGTGATGTGAGTGGCTGGCGTGGGGGACGTAGCTTCAGACCAGCTCAGGTCGGTTTTCGGTTGGTGATGGGTGTGGGTGAACGGTTTCCACTGGGCCCAGCGGTTGCTTCACCAACAGGCTAGGTGGGGACAAGCCTGGGTGCCAGCCGTCCCTCGGCCTGCGTGCCCTTCACGGCCACGTCTCCAGCTCCGGGCTCGCTGGGTCCGCCGCCCCTCCCCCGTGTGCTGGCCGAGGTTAGGTGCTCTGCCTGCTCCCTGAGGTCAGAGCTCCCACAGGACCCGGTGGGTGTGAGCGGGTCCGAGTCGTGCAGACCCTCCTCCTGACCCTGTTCTCTCCCCACAGCCCCGTGCCGCCCCTGCAGCGACGCAGAGGTGCTGCTGGCGGTCTGCACCAGTGACTTTGGTAAGTGTCCTCCTGCTGCTGCCACATGCCAGGAGCCCCACTTGGGCCTGGGAGGGCCTTCCAGGGTTGGGACTCAGCTTAGGGGGAGACTGCTGAGGACATGGGGCGTGGGGGTGTAATAGGGGAGGGACCTGGCTGTAACGGAGAGAGAGGTTGGGAGTCCAAGGTGGTCACTGAGCACCGTCCTCCAAGGGCTGGTTCCAGCCTCACCTCAGAGGCCTGCCCTCCTCTGGGCCCCTGTGGACACGCCAGCGGGAGCTCCTGGTCCTAGGGGCCCGGGGCTGAGGTCAGGGATCAGCTGCCTGCTTGTGCCTCGGGCAGAGGGTGGAAGTGCCCCGTGGGCTTGCCAGACGGAGAGGCAGCCCAGCTAGCCCTGGCTCTGGGCGTCTGCTCAGAGGGCGGTCGTGCGGTGGCAGTGCAGCCTCCTTTCAGGAGGACGGGGGACTGTCCCTGGGGCCTGCTCAGCCAGGTCCCCTCCTATCTCCCCTCCCCTCCGAGCTGCCCCCTTTCTGTCCCACCGGGATACGGAGCTGCAGCAGATCGTGTGTGTTCACTGTGGTTGCTTGTCTTGTTCTGACTTGAAAAGTTGATGCACAGTGTGGTTTCTGTCTTCTGTTCCTCCCCACTTCTGTGGCTGTCACCCTGGCAGAGCCTGAGTGGCAGGACAGCCCCTAGAGGGCCTCAAACGTGTGACTTGTTCTTTCTGATGGGATTTCTGGGACGCAGAATTCACGGTCAGCCCCGGCAGGGACACCCCTGGTGGCCCCAGTGACCCTGTGCTCTTGCCTCCGTAGTCGTGCGCGGCTCCATCCAGAACGTCACCCACGAGCCGCAGCAGCAGGAGTCCGCCATCCACCTGCACGTGAGCCGGCTCTACCGGCAGAAGAGCAGGGTCTTCCGGCCGGCCCCGGGCGGTGCCGGCTGGCGGGGCCGCGTCACCACGCTGCTGGAGTGCGGAGTGAAGCCTGGGCACGGCGACTTCCTCTTCACGGGCCACATACACTTTGGGGAGGCCCACCTGGGCTGTGCCCCGCGCTTCAAGGACTTCCAGAGGATGTACAGGGATGCCGAGGAGAGGGGCCTGAACCCCTGCGAGATGGGCACGGAGTGACCTTGGCGGGCGCTCAGCCCGGGGCTCCCTGGCGCCCAAGCCGTGGAGGCAAGCGCCACACCGACCCCACGAGGTCCTGGCCGAGGACTCCCTGACTGACTGAAAATGTTCTAAGATGCAAACTAAGTTATTATATTTTTTTTAAAAAAGAAACGTCCATAGGAAATAAACTCCAGTGTCTGAACATGCCTTGTGTGCCGTTTCATGCTGCGTGTCAAAAGCAGGCGCCGGGGGCCGGCCTGGCACGCGGGGTAAGAAGCGGGGGCCGCAGCCGTGGAGCCCGCCCAGCACCAGGCTTTGTGCAGAGCTTGAGGGCCGGGCAGAGCTGTTTCTTTTGATGAAAACGTACGGAGCCGAATACTTATTTTTTTTGTTTTGTTTTGTTTTTGTTCTTCAAATAACGTACTTTGCTAGCCGCGGTCACTTTTGGGTTGCTGGCTGTCTCCCCTCCCGAGAACAAAGTCCGGCGTCTCTCTGGTGGGGCAGGGGTGTGCCCGTCTGCAGCGCTGTGGGTGCACACACCGCCCGCGGCGTCCGTGCAGGGGGTCTCCCCGCGCCGCACAGCCGGCGGAGCCCCGCGGCCCTGCAGCTCGGGCCTCTCGCTCTGGGCCCAACTGTCAGTACAGCTTCAGAAGACGATGCACCTCCTCCCTCGTCCCCTGCCCCCTTCCGCCGCTGCCTTCCCTTCTCTGATAACCCAGATGCTGTCCTTTGACTCCAGCTCCCCACAAATGCCCGAGTCCACAGCAAGTTTCTGGCCCCCCGGCGGCTGGTCTGCACCAGGCCGGTGACCTCCACACCCTCCAGGGTTAGTTAGGACCCAGCAGCTGCTCTCACAAATGACCTCAGACTGGACGCTTAAACAACATTCATTCTCTCCTTGTTATGGAGGCCGGAAGTCCAAAGTCAAGGTGTGGGCAGGGCCAGGCTCCCTCCGAAGGCCCTAAGGGAGGAGACTCTCTGTGTCCTCCAGCTTCTCTGGCTAGTGACAGTCCTTGGGGCCCCTGGGCCGGTAGAGGCCTGGTCAGGCGCCGCCCCTTCTCCCCTCTGTGGGCCCGTCTCCAAATCCCTCCTCTCGTGAGGACGCCAGTCACACAGGTAGGTCCCACTCTGATCTAGTATGACCTCATCTTAATTGATTACATCTGTGAAGACCCTATTTCCAAAGAAGTCCACAGTCACATGTTCTGAGTAGGTGGGAATTTGGGGGGATACTATTCACCCCAGTATTGGGGTTACTGGGGTGTCCCATAGTTAGATCTAAGCCTATGTCTGTGTCAGTGAGTCAGGTGATTTCTCCCAAACAGCTGCGGCGGCTGAGGGGGCCCGGAGAGGACCCTGGTCAGCGAGCCCCGTGCCGGCTGCACCCGAGATTCAGGCACGCTGGGGCCTCACGGAGGTGCCGAGTGCTGGCCCGGGGGTGCCCTGCCTCTGGCCGCTGTGCCCTGGCTCCCGAGCGCCGTGCGGCAGGTGTGCTGTGTGTCAGGTGGACGTGGCCTGCCGCGGCGTGCCCTGGCGCAGGCGTGCGCCCGGATCTGCGGGCTCTGGCAGGTCACAGCCCGAGGCAGCAGGGCTGGGGATGGGAGCGGGGCCTACTGAGGCTAGGACGTGTGGTGCTTTGTGGCAGGAGTGTGCCTCGGAGCAGCAGACAGGCCCGCCCACGGTGACCCTGCGGGTGGGTTCATGCTTTGGGCTTTTCTGGGTATTCACTCTGGCGCTGGCGGAGGCCACAGGGCACGCAGGTGCCGCAGAACCAGAATGTCGGGTTTGGGTTTCGGTTTCAGGGCTGGCTTTCTTCCCTGTGTCAGGACGGGCACCCCGGGAGGAGCCGGGGACCTGACCCCACGTGCTGACGTGTGGAGTGCTTCACTCGGGGTGCGAGGTGGCAGGTGAGGGCTGCTCCTCCCGCCGGATATCTGGACGGAGAACAGGGTCTCGGGGTGGGGGGACTCTGGTGTCTCCCAGGGTCCCAGGGGCCCAGGGGCCTGGGGGGTGTGTGTCTCTGGTGTCTCCTAGGGTCCCAGGTCGGGGGCCGACTCTGGTGTCTCCCAGGGGCCCTGGGGTGGAGGGCGGCTCTGGTGTCTCTTAGGGTCCTGGGTTCGGGGGGCGGCTCTGGTGTCTCCCAGGGGCCCTGGGGTGGAGGGCAGCTCTGGTGTCGGGGGAGAGGGCAGGGTTCAACACTTAGGGTGAGCGGTTCAAGGCTGCTCAGTGTTGGGAGGGGCTTGAAGGGTCACTGTTTCGGAGAGCCATGCCCTCCTGCTGTCCAGAACCTCCGGCGGCCATCTAAGCGTGCCCCAGCTTGCACGGCAACACCAGATTTCCCGCTTTCCCATGTCTGTCCTCAAGGAAGCCTCCACACAGCAGAGCCCTGGGGGGCCAGGGAGAGGCACGTGGAGGGTCCTCTGGCTGATCAGGGCCTCTGCCACAGGGTCTCCGCCTAGCGTCCCTGTCGGCTCTGGTCAGCCTGTCTGTCACCATGTGGCACGGGGCCATGGGCACCCTCCTTCATCCCTGTGCAGAGGCTGAAGGGGAGGTGTGACCCAGGCCCTCCTTCCTGCCAAGCTGCGCCCCCAGTGTCCCCCCTGCAGGCCTGTCATTTCCTCGAAGGCAGGCCCCCGGGCAGGCTGAGCGCTCTGCCTGCCGTCTCCTCCTCCTCTCACTGCGAGCCTGTAGGAGCCTCACCTCTTTCTTGTGTGTTTCCCCGAGAGCCGCATGTCCCAGGCCCCCCCCTCCCCCTCCCCGCCCCCGCACAGGCGGACCGGGCGCCCAGGGTGGGCCTGGAAGGGCCTTCCCCGAGCAGCCCGCAAGGGGCCTCTTGCTCTCTCGGCCCCGGCTTCGGTGGACACCCTTTCTTAGCATGTCTCTTGAACATGTTGGTTGCGGGACCCCAGGTCTGGGCCTGTCCAGTGACACTGAAGTGACCAAGAGAAGCAGAGGCTTTCCGCACTGCTGTGCCAGCCATGGCATCTGTGGGCAGCATGCTTTCTGTTTACAGACACCCTCCTGTGCAGAGGCAACCCGAGCGCCTGCTCCTTCTCCACTCCTCTGCCCTCCCAGACAGGAACACAGGGATGGCCTCACACCTGTCCTCCCGCTGGCTTGGGGTCCCCAAGGGCTCAGGCCCTGTGCCCCCCTGCTCAGGGGCCACCCACCTCTCCCCAGCCTTGGCTGTGGGGAGTCAGGCTGACCCTGTGGCCTCCAAGGTCAGGCCCCGATGTGCATGATGTCTGTGTTTGTGCACCCTGCTTGGAAGGGCTGGGCTGGACAGGCGGAGCCGCGGGGGTCACGTGCTCCATCGGGGTCTGGCCATGGCCCACACTTGGCACAGGACGTCCCCGCCAGCTCCGGCACTGGGACCCTGCCCTCCGGAGGAGCTGGGTGGCTGGGCTGCCGGGGCCGGGGGGGGGGGGGGGGGGGGGGGGGGGGGGGGGGGGGGGGGGGGGGGGGGGGGCTGCCCTAGGGTTTCAGCTGCGGTGGGCGTGGCAGGGCTTCAGGAGGGCAGGGTTCGGAGAGGCACAAAGGTGCGTGCTAAGGCGCTAAGGCCTGGGGCGAGGGCCGGGAGGCCAGCGGAGGGGGCAGAGCGCCAGGTGACTTTTCAAAAGTTCTCCGCAAATCCCTCTTGCTTTCTATTTCCTGTCACTTGGCCTATAAGACTGAGAATCAGGGTCTCAGTTTGCGTTTCTTTGATTCCTTTCTAGATGGGCCCGATTTCCACGCCCGATTATCTTGTCTGTCATCTGACAACACGCTGTCCCCGTGGCGGTCAGCAGAGTGATGGCCCCCGAGACGGCTCTTCCCAGTCCCTGCGGCGGCAGCTACGGCCCCTCCCACAGCGAAGGGGAAGGAAAGTCACAGACGAGTTACAGCTGCCGATCAGACAAGCAGGCTGTTCTGAATCACCTGCTGCCCTGACGGTGTCAGGGGCCTTTAAAAGTGGGGAGGGAGGCAGGAGAGAGAGAGCTGGGGGCAAGGTGGAGAGGAGCTCCGCCTGAAGCTGCCCGCTCGGAGCCTCCAGAGGGAACCCGCCCCCCCCGCACCCCGTGTCTCAGGCCAGTGCGACTCCTGTGGGACCAGAGCCTGCAGAGCCATGTGATAATGAACTTGGGTTGTTTTAAGCCTCAGTAACTGTTTGTTACAGCAGCTGTGGGGGAAAAATGCACCCATGTACCTTCTTCTCTGGAGTCCCAGAGGCTCTGTGGGGTCCCCAGGTGGCTCACGAATCCTGCTAAGGTTGTGTAAGATGATGGGTCATACATCTACTTGCATGTTTAGAAAATAAGCTCATAAAAATTTTTTTAAATTTTTTTTGTGTTTTTTGGTGTGTGTGTGTGTTTTGAGAGACAGGGAGAGACAGAGCGTGAGCAGGGGAGGGGCACAGAGAGAGGGAGACACAGAATCCGAAGCAGCTCCTGGCTCTGCGCTGTCAGCACAGAGCCCGACGCAGCGCAGAGTCACGGACCGAGAGATCATGACCTGAGCCGAAGCTGGACATTCAACCGACCAGGCCACCCAGGCGCCCCAACAAGCTCATAACTTTTACCAAAATCTCAAATTTAGGAGCGTAACTTCAAATGGGTGGAGAGTGGGGGGCAGGTGTGAGTTTTCTAAGAGACCTCGGGGGGATTGTGCCTATCCCCACCCCTCCCACCTCCCTCTCTGTCTCCATCTCTCCCTCTGTCTCTGGCTGTCTCTGCGCCCCTCTCCTTATCTCTTGCCGACCACTTGCTGCTTTCCCGCGGGGAGCTGCCTGCCTCCAGGCGCAGGGCTGCCCCACACCTGGGCTCGCCTGTCGTGAGTCACCCTCTGCACCCGGATGTGGAGGCGCGGTCCTCCGGCACTCACTCAGCGACACCCTCTGAGGCGCACCTGTGGGCTCCTCCTCCAGTGCTCAGGAGCCCCTTCCCGGCGGCCCCTCCTGGCTCTTGTGTGTGCTGACAGGCTCCCGGGCCTTCTCCTGTCGCTCTCCCTGGTCTTTAGGACACGCCCCAGGTCTGTAGAACCCCCGTCCTCAGGTCTTCATCTGTGGCTGGATCTCAGGACCTTGCCTGTCCTCCTGGAGGTGCCCCGCCTGCCCTGTGTTAAGGCCACGCCCAGGCCAGACATGTCAGAAGGTGCCCAGGGAGGAGGCCTCACCAGCACAGCCACGCTGGGGCCGGTGCAGGTGCAGCTGTGACGGGCCAGGCCCATGAGGGCCCTACTCACAGAAGTGTTCCCCGCCGTGACCCCGTCCGGCTCTGCCACGGAGGTGCTCTCCACCGCAGTGAGACCAGGAGCTGGGGCTCGGGGTCAACAGCCCCTGGAGACCCCTAGTCAGGAGGGCGGGTGTGGAGCCCCACCCAGGACGTTCCCCAGACCCTTGTCCTGCCTGACTGGCTGGAGAGCGTTCCCAACCCTCTACGACCCTCCCCGAAGCGCAAGACTTTTCCGGGACAGGTCCTTCGACTCCTGCCACCTCCGGCCTCCCGCCCTCGTGGCCGCTGCCTCATCAGGGGAGGGGAGGAGGGCCCTCCTGTCGCTCCGAACCCAGGAAGTGGGGTGAGGGCTTCACCGCGTCTGCTTCCAGTGCCCAGGCAGGCTGAGGGCTCCCGTGGCCCTCAGTGGTGTTGAGGATGAGGTGCACATGTCCGTGTCACAGTCTTAATCTCCTGGACCCCAGTTGGGGCCACCCTCGCCCTCACCAGGCAGCCCTTCGTGGATGAAGGGCTATGTATGGAGACGGTGCGCGCTGGAGAGGGTGGTCCGCGCCCGCCCATGGGAGCGCCTGAGCCCGGGCCCTCCGCCGGCCTGCCTGCCCGGGTCAGCGGCCTTCTCTGAGCCCGGGCCCTCATGGACCCTGGGGGCTGGGGGCTGTGGCAAGGCGTGGGTCTGTCCAGTGGGGACACAGGGGCTCACAGGGTGAGCTCGCTGCCTGGGTCCCCTTGGCAGGTTTTCATTCCAGAATATTTGGTACCAAGAAGGGGAGACACACCAGATCAGTGCTGGGGTCGGTGTCTGAAGCCAGTGACCCGCAGCTCCGCCCTTTTTGAGAAAGAAAGTCAGGGGGCCTCAGGCCAGGTTCGCTTTGTTTCCTGCCGGCCTCTCCCGCGCACCAAAGCAGCGGGGCTCGGAAACCTCCCGCCTCCTGGCTGCCCAGATGTGAGCAGCTTCCTGGTGTCCTCGTGCTGTGACACGGGTCTTTGCCTCCGGGCGGCTGGGAGTTGTCAGGGCACAGGCGGCCGGCGTGGCTGTGCCCAGAGCCTCCGGTGAGGCGGGGGCAGAGAGGGGTGGGTCACAGGGAGACATGTGCATGCATGGTCTCACACACATGTGCTCTCACACACGCACACGTGCTAACACATTAATGTGCTCTCTCACCCATAAATATGCTCACACAATCCACTCACACGTATGCTTGCACACACATGCTTGCACGTGAGCCCTCGTGCACACTCACACATGCTCTCGTGTCTGTGTATATGTGCTTGCACACGCATGCTCACACACGTGCTTGCACCCACACTCTCACACATGCACACGCTCACCCATAAATATGCTCACACTATCCACTCACACGTATGCTTGCACACACATGCTTGCACGTGAGCCCTCGTGCACACTCACGTGCACACACAAATACGCTTGCAGGGTGCTTTCCGTGTGTGCGTGCTTGCACACACATGGTTGCGCAGGTGCTCAATGCACATTCTCACACATGCTTTCACACGCGCACACAGGTAAATATGCCCGCGCACACGCTCTCACGTGTAGGTGTGCTTGCACACGCATGGTTGCGCAGGTGCTTGCACGAACTCTCGAATGCTCTCACACACGTGCTCACACACACACACACACACACATGCGCGCGTGCACTCATACCGACCCTGACCCTGGCCCTCCACCTGGACACAGGTGTGGGGGGCTCTGGACCCGAGTCTCTGCAGGACGGAGTTCCCTGTGCCGGTGCTCTGGGAATGAACACCCTCCCAGCCCACCCGCCCCAGGCAGAAGTTGAAGTGGGGAATATGTGTGTACACCTGTGGGTGTGTGGGTGTGTGCACAGCTGAGGAGGCTGGGGGGCAGGGAATCCAGGCTCACTGGACCAGGGTCCTTGCAACCCCACTCCTGTCAGGTCGCGTCCCGTGCCCTTGTCCATAGCAGAGATGGTTGCACAGCCCGCCGGCCTCCCCTGGCTCTGCCACTCGGGTTCTGGAAGGAAAGCTGGAGCCAAGGGCCAAGTGCCCGGACGGGCTCCTGGGGCTGCACCCTGCTGGGGAGGCCCGGGGCCCAGGGAGAAGCCCGGTGTCTCCCACGGGTGGGGGCCGGGACCCCCTCACCAGAGCTGCAGCTGACACAGGGCGTCCTTCTCCCTAATTGATTAAACTGTTCAGTCCAGGCCTGTGGGGTGGGAACCGGCGCGGCTGGCTCTCAGGGTACAATTTGGGGCAGCTACCCGCCCAGGCCCTGCCTCTAGGCATCATGTGACAGGGAATCGCGTTAATCAGTGAGATCCGTCACACTGCCCCTTCTCCAGCTGCTTTGTGTGGTGGCGAGTGGGGAGGCCCCGGAAGGGCTGTGAGACCCCAGAGTTGTGAACTGACGTCCCTTCAGTGGGTGCTGGGTGCGACCCTACTGTGTGCGGTGCCCCGGGACGCTGCTGGCTGCAGACTCCACTCCAGATGGCAGGGGGTGATGTGCCTTCAGGACGAGTGGGGAAGGCACGGGTGGGACTGTCGCTGTGTGTGCCCGTGGGGTCAGCCCTGAGTGAGGCCGAGGGCAGCAGGGCCGAAGCGTCCCAGAGAGCCCCCCAGGGGAGCCCTGGTGCCATGAGCACCACCGCCCTCTCGCCTCCCCCGGGTACCTCCCCACCAGGACAACCCTGGATGTGGGGGGCGGGGCCTCTGTTCCCGGCGCAGCATGCAGGGCCTGGTGCAAAGTAGGAGCTCAGGTCCTGTTCCTTACAGAAGGACCACCTGGGCCCCAGGCCCCTGCCCTGGGACACCCAGTCACAGGTGAGGGTCCACCCACGGGCCCGGGGGGGAGGCGAGCAGGGCAGGTCTGAGGGTGGGGGCGGCACGCAGCAACACGGGCTGTGATGAGGCCCCACGGGGTGGAAAGCAGGCTGTTGCGGGAATGCGGCACCTCGTGCAGGAGCCCCAGGGGGGTGGGGGCCTCTGAGAACGTGCGGAATCCAGTGTCAACACTGGCCATTGTGCGCTGCCCCCGGCGGGTGGCGATTTATCAAAACAGCCGTGGTTTGGTGCATATCCGTGCGGTGAGGTCACGGCTGCTGGGGGCTTTGGAATTCCGTCTTCAGAAGCATTTTGCTTACCAAGCCACATACTTCCTAGTCATCAATTCGATCGGGGCAAGAAGAAAAAATGCTAAAAAAACAAATCCGAAACACCCCTGAGGGCTCTGTGCAAGGGGAAATAGGAGATCTGTGCCAGAAAGGCAGTGGGCCGCTCGGAGCCTGGGCGTCTGTGCATCTGTGCGTCTGTGTGTCTGTGTGCATGCGAACGCTCAGGGGCCTGCGGGCTCCCGGCCAACTCCCTCCCGCCCCCAGCCGGAGTCCCCTGCGCTCCTGTGAGCCAAGGACCAGGGCCGGGAGAGGAGGGCCTCGTGGCCCCAAGCCCCACCCCTCCCTGGCACGGAGCACGGGGCCCTCCCCTCGGCTCCAGCCCAGGAAGAGCAAAGGCCCCTTGCTTTCCCCTTTCAGCATTGCTGAGCGGACTAAAATGTCCAGAAAGGAGCTCCATTGAAAACAGAGGGAGATAATATACAGACTGTAAAGCAATAGTCCAGAGCTCCGGTACCTGGTCCCAACTCCGTGTGTCCACCCATGGGCTCCATGGCTCCTCTGGCGTGTGGTCCCGGCCAGTCTCTGGGCCAGTGACTGGGGTCCGAGGTGGGTGAGGGCTTGCAGAATCCCTTGAGAAGAGGCTCACGAAGCAGGAGAGGGTGTTCAGACAGGGCCTGGCCAGGGCCTGGCAGGCAGCACCCACTTCCCACGTCCAACAGCACCGTCTCCGTCACCATCAGGCACGCAGATGCAGGTGGAGGGAAATGGCCGTGGGCCAGGCACCCCCTGTCCTGACCACGCCTGGCTTCCAGAGGCCACGCAGCTGCAGCCGCCTGTGCACACCTCCAGGGCTCCTGGTCTGCGAGGTTCCACCCGCAGGGGCTGAGCAGCAGCGACGCCACACTTCCCCGACCTCCTCAGTGCCCATCCTGCCTGACTGCTGCTTAGCGGGAGCCCGGCCTGGGCCTGCTTCCCCCGGTCCTGGGCCGCTCTCCCACCTCCCGCCTGGTGCAGGGACCGGTGTTGCCCAGGCAGCCGTGGCTCTGACCCTGTAGGTTCCTGGTGGCTGGGGGACTGGCCCTGGTCCTGGCCGCCGCACCACCTTGAACAGGACACTTGGCTTCTCCAGCTCTCTGTGGGTCTTGTCTGGACCTCAGTCCTGCTCCTTTGGCTTGCTGCTGGGCTGGGAGTCTGGGGTCGCTGGCCTGTGCCCACA
The DNA here is from genome assembly GCF_006229205.1 of Suricata suricatta. Lineage (NCBI taxonomy): Eukaryota > Metazoa > Chordata > Mammalia > Carnivora > Herpestidae > Suricata > Suricata suricatta. Next base: position 58,032,425 of record NC_043716.1, on the reverse strand, counting down.
CCTTGCAGGGTCTCCAGTGGGGGCCCTTGAGGCATGCCCTCTTGTGCTGCTTGCCAGGGGTGAACCCGCCTTGCTCTCAGCTCAGGAGCTCTGGAAGAGGGGACTCTGGGGGGAGATGAGGCCTGGCTGGGGTCACCCCACTCCAAGTCCTGGGGCCCCACAGCCCTCCCTTGCGGGCCTTCTTCTCTCTTCCCTGTGCCTCCTCGGCTGGTTGCCCCTCAGGCTCAGTGTGCCCGTTTCCCTCCAGGGAATGTGGTCGTGTGGAGGCCCAGGTCAGAGGGGCAGGGCCGTGGTGATGCAGCCGTGGGGGGCAGGCTGGTCTGGGCCCTGGGGCTTCTGCCACACTCCGGTTAGGATGGACTAGTTCACGCCAGCAAAGGTGAGGGGGTGGGTGAAGCCGCACTGGCCTGGGACAGTGCCCGGAGGAGGCTACTGGCCAGTCTCGCCTGCAGTGTCCTCCTTAGGGCCCCCTGGACTGGCCTTGAACTCAGGAGGCCCTGAGAAGGGCCTGCGGAGGTCCCATGGTTTACACTTTCACCAGGTAACAAAGACTCAGAGAACAAACCCCGGTGGGGAGGGGAGAGGCGTGGGGCGGTGCCCTCCCCCCTGCCCAGGGCCTGCTGTGAGGAAAACCCACATGTCTGCTTTCCGACGGGGCAGCCATTTTTCTGCTACAGCACTGTGTCCACGTCTCCTCTGCTGGTGTGACCTTGGGAGCCAGCGGGGTTTCTAAGGTTCCCTCGTGATCCCATGTGACCAGCGATCGCCTGGCCAGCTCGGGGGGGGGGGGGGTCCAGCCAGAGCAGGCAGAGTGAGCGAGGGGGGCTTCCAGACCAAACGGCTGCACCTGGCATGGCCCCAGGCCCGCTGGCCTAAAATGACCACTTTGCCTGGGATGCCGCAAGGCAGAGTTGAGGATGGACCAGGGCGGTGGCACAGAAGGACCGTCCCTGCTGGGGGAGGGGGCTGGCCCTGGCCATGGCTGGGGGCGAGCCGTCTGTGGCTCTGGGCCTTCTGGCACCTACGTGCCCCTCGAGCAGCAGGGAGCCCCGGAGGCCCCTAGGGGAGTCTGCGGCTGGAGCTCCTGGGAAGTCTTGCACCTGTGGCTCCCTGGACAGCCCCACCCTGAGCTGTGGGTCCTCTCTCCCAGGTGGCCACGGCCCGGTGGATGGTGCCCAGCTTCGGGGGAGTGCAGACCCGTGCTGTGCCTGCAGCCTATCCAGGGCGCTCTCGTGGGCTCGGTGGCCACGCACAGACGCCAAGGCCAGAGCCACATCCTGGCTCCACAGTCCTGCTGGGGCCACTGCGGCTGGGCCTCCCTCGGGCAGTGGAGGGAAGAGCCCCCAGACGGGCTGCCGCCAGTGGGCGTGTCTCCGGGCCGTGTCCTTCGGGCCCCCTCTCCCGAACCACCCTCAGCGTAGCCAAGTAGTGCCCACGCCTGAGGGAGGCTGGCACCCAGGGAGGGTGGGCTCTGCTCCTGAGCGTGGCCTAGGGAGCCCCGCCTGTCTGTGTCTCGGTCTCCCCGCTTTCTTTGGGCGGGAGCTAGGATGAGCACTGGTCACTTGGGTCCCAGGCCATCTTCTCTGTCGCCCCCTGGCTCTCCCAGGAGGCCTGGGTTTGGGGTCTGAGGTTCACCTCTCTGGCCCAGGGCTGGTCCTGCTCTCCAGCAGCCTGCCTTCCAGACTCTGTGGCCCTGAGGTGCTGGGAAGGGCAAGGGCAGCCTTTGCAAAGAGAGGAGGGAACGGTCCACGCCTTCCCTCAGCCCGTCCTCAGGCAGTGGACCCCTCTGTGGCCCTACAAAGGAACCATCCTTGACGAAAACCTTGTGGCCTCTGCCCCCTGCCTCACTAGGTGTGTCCTGCCTGGCTCCCAGACCCCCACCTGTATTAGCATCTGACATGGAGTGGGGGACAAGCGGGACCCAGGCTGACGGCACGTGTGTGGGGGACGAGCCTAGAAAACCTGCACCGCGGCACCTTTCCCAAGCCGAGGGCTGGAGGCCGGGCGGGGCGGGGCTTAGCTGTCCCCCTCTCAGGGCCCAGGAGGAAGCACTTTGCCTGGGCCCCAGCTCCAAAAGAGGCGTCTCTGCCTCCACCCGCGTGGAAGACGTTGAATCAGGGGTTTGGCGGGTGTCTCCTGATGAGATGGCCCCCATGAGACAGGGTGAGCAGGTCCGGCTACCAGATGCGCTGTTCCCATCTCGTGTGGGCTTAGCCCCTTAGGTGGGGGGCCGGGTGCAGACCCGGGAGTTGAGCTCTGTGGTCTTCTTGTTTTTCTTGGCAGCTGGACACTGGCAACCGCCCCTCTCCGCCCTTGGAGGGGCATCCGTGTGGCTGCTGCGGGTCGCAGGGCTGTGTGCCGGTGCGAGTGGGGTGGACTCGAGGGTCTGGGCGTGGGGGGCACGGGAGCTGAGAGGAGCCGCAGATGTTTGGGGGACACAGGAAAGGAGATGACCCCCAGATGTGGGGCGCACAGATGACCCCCATATGCTCAGATGTCGCTCAGCAGAGAGGCGCGAGGCCTGAGGTCCAGCACAAGGCATTTTGGGGACCAAGCACAAGACACACTCTTGTGGGGGAGCCTGGCGGACTGGACAGGGCAGGGGGGTGAGTGACCACTGGCCCAGGGAAAGGGGGGCCCCACAGCCAGGGGAATGGCGGCCTCAGGGCAAACCACTGAAGGCGGAGTCTCTCAGAAAAGCCCAAAGGGGGCTGGGTGCCCACAGCTCCCTCGAATGCTTGCTGCTTTGTCTCCTCTGCCCTCTCACACCCTGCTCTCTGGAGCTCCTCCTGGGGCTTTCCTAGGGGCGCCCCCCAGGGGCAGGGCCCAACGAGGGGTCCTAAAGGATGTACAGGGCAGGAGGGGGTGCGGGTCAGGAGAGGGGTGCGGGTCAGGAGGGGGTGCGGGTCAGGAGAGGG
>NC_043716.1:58018292-58029407 GCF_006229205.1 Suricata suricatta | reverse complement strand
GTGTCGGACAGAGAGACGGACGGTGGGGTGGCAGCAGCCGGAGCGGAGGCGGGGCCCGGCCCGAGTGTGGGGGGCGGCGTCGGGCTGAGCGGCACAGGTGGAGGTTAGGGAGGCGTGAGAATTTTTAAGCAGGGCTTTCTAAATCTCAAACACACAGGAAATCACGCTGTGAGAGAAAAGGTGGAAGGGCCAGGAAACTGAAAATAAAAGGAAGCGACAGAGACATAACCGTGTCTTCTGGGACAGACCTGGTGTCAGTCGCACCTCGGGGACACCAGGGCTCTGGGCGCCCCGAGTCTGCGTGCCTCCGCCCGCTCCCTGGGGAAGCTCCGAACGGGGAACTTTGAGACAGGCCCGGGGCTGCATGGCCCTGGGAGCAGCGGCGGCAGAGGGCTGTGAGGGTCATGGTTGAGGGGGGCTGCCCTCTTCTCCGGCGGGACAGACCACACCCCTCAACTGCCGCAGCTTCGGCTCTGCAAACGGTGTCTGGCCAGGCACACGCTGGGGACCCTCGTTCTGTCGGCGGCGCAGGTGCCCAAGGAGACACGCGCCATCGTCACCCTGGTTTGTTGAAGGAAGAAGCCACGTCCGGAGGGGGGGTTCCAGCCCGAGGCCACAGCTGGTCCCGACAGCCTTCTGGCCCAGAGGTCCCCCACCGCTGGCTATGGTAGACCAAAGAGGGGTTCTGGTGTCATGCACAGAAGCCCCTGACAGCCCTCCCAAGGAGCTCAGAGTCCGGAGGAGGGGCCTCCGGGGCCTGCTGGCCGCCCTCAGACCCCAGGCCGCTCGGGGCAGGAAGCAGGATGGTCACCCCAGGGCCCTGGGGACAGTGACCACCGCAGGGCCTGGTTCTGCGGCAGGCGGGAAGGGTCAAGGCCGGGCTCTGGAGTCTCCAGCCGGCAGTGCACCGGGCAGCCCCTGCCCCTGTGGCTTCTGTCCCCGCCCGCGTGTCCATCCTGCCCCAAGCCCGCTGGGCCCGGTGAGCGGCTCCGAGCGCATCGGGCCGAGTGCTGCAGGCTTCGGCGTGGTGGTGTCACGGTCCAGGAATGCAGGACGGTCTGGGGTCCTGGCACGAAGGCTGGCAAGGCACCAAGAATGTGCCTCGTAGAAAGAGAATTGTGCATTTGGGGAATATGCGTAATAAACCCAGCGGATGCCACTGATTCTGTTCGCCCTGCCGAGAGCCAGGGCGACAGCCAAGGGCCACGGCTGTGCCTTCAGGACAAGAACCCAGTGCTGGCCCCCAGCACTGCCTGGGTCCCTGTCTTCCGGGGGCCGTGTGGGTGTGGCGTGGGCCGCAGCCCCAGGGGCGGGACAAAGGCGGGGCTCAAGAGGGAGTGTGTGCGGCCCGGCAGAGCGGCTGAATGACCCCATTGTGCTGAGCGGCCGAAGGGGCAATGAGGCGGCCCCGGGGGGAGGGGGGGGGAGAGACGTGACCATCGTAACTTCTGTTCCTTTGTGGAGGCGCCGCCCCTGTCAGAAAACTCGGAAGTCCCAGCCACGCAGGGTGAGCGGCATGACCTCAGCACCCAGAGCCGACCCCTGCTCTCGTCCGGGTGCACGGCTGTCGGAACTGCTTCAGCCACGCGTGTGTGTGCGTGTGTGCGCGCGCACGCACGTAAGCAGGGGCACGTGTATATGTTACAGTTTCTATGCAACATAAAATTTCCCGACTCGGCCACCGGGACGCTCGGGTTCTCGTGAGCCGCCTCCGCCCCGTCATCTCCAGACTCTTCGTCCTGTGAGACGGTCGCTGTCTCCGTTGAAGCCCAGCTCCCCACGCCCTCCCCCTGCCTGGCCCACCCCGCGCCCCGTCTGCGCTCTGTCTTTCTCGGGCAGGACTCCTCTAGGGGCTCCCAGGAGCGGAATCCTGCAGGGTGTCCGACCACGCCGCGCGGGTCAGGACTCCCCTTCGTGCAGCTGCGTCATAGTCCACTGAATTATGGTCCTCGTTTTGTTCATCCATCCGACCTCGATGGACACTCAGGCTGCTGCCCCGTCAGGAACAAGGCCGCTGTGAGCAAGGTTTTGTTCAAAACAAACAACACACGTTTACTCTCTTCCAAACGTTCTCATTTTCCTGCTGGACCCTGTGGACTCGGGACTTGGGGGAACCAGCCCCGTGCAAGGGTTCTCCGGCTTTCACCTCTGGAGGGTCAAAGTCCCTCCAGCCTCGCCATCCTGAGTCCGAACGTCTTTTCTCCGACAACAAACAAGCAGGCAAGCTGGCACTGCCAGTCCAGGTGCGGGGACCGGAAGCCACGCTTGGGGGTGGGCGCAGGGCACCTCCGTCCACTTGTGCGGGGGCCATACACCACCTGACAGAGAGAGGGGTGCTGGCGTGCGCCCTCTTTACCTGATGGGTCCTCTACCGTCTGAGAGCAGGCGAGAGAGGGCAAGGGCTTCATGGCCGAGCTGGGACCTATGGGAGAAGGAGCCTCTTGCGGGGTCGGTCAGGGCCAAAGCTTCTGTTTTCCAGAGCCATAGGCTGGGGTCCAGGGCCTCTGACCCTCGTGCGTGACTTGACCACACGAACCATTTTTTTGTTTCTCTGGGTCTGCACATTTGGGCAGTGAGTACTCAAGGGGGATTAATTTCCCTTTTTTCTCATAATTGATTGACCTGTGGCCCGTGGAACGGTGAGGTGGAAGTAGCCAGCTTTTAGCAAGTTTCCCAAAGTCGGACCCAACAGGAGAACAAGATGTGCCTCAAAGCTGGGTGAGGCACGGAGGCTCCGGCAGGGGGTCTGGGGAGAAGCCCCCGGGTCTGCACCCGGGCTGGTGTCGGGCCCTGGCCCTGAGCCGCCGGGGCAGCAGGCGCCCACTCCCTCCCCCTGTGAGGTGCCGGAAGTCTCCGGGAGGTGCGGCTCGGCGGGGGGCAGGGGCTGTGGGGCCCCTCCCTAACCCACTTCTGAGTTGAGGAGCTTGGTTTTTAAAATCACAAAATGACTATTGTTCTCCTCCTTATCAAAGTACCCATTGTTCGAGACCCAGGGGCGATCTATTTTAATCTTTCGGTGTAGATAATTTTCTCTACTTGTATACACATACAGATATGTTTTCAGGCTTTTCAATGTTAGGATCACAGTAAATATCTGTTTTCTGGGTTGCTTTTTAAAATGTAATGTCTTGCAAGCATATTTCCGTGACCACGAATGGAGGCTGGTGTTTGCATTGGGTTTTATTTTGCGAATACAATCGATGGATTTAGGGCTTGAATCTCCTCTTTTCCGTGAATTATAAATAACACCACCAGGACGGCCTTGCTCTCCTCACCCCTTTCTTCTCACGACCCCCGAGTGTGAGCCCTCGGCGGCTGAAGAGGCAGGACGTGGCCCCCTCCCGGCCCCATCCCGGTGGCTTCCGTGGACGGGGGAGCCGGTGGGGCCTCGTGCTCTGGGCCCCCCGGGGTCCCAGCTTGTGGCAACACGTCTGAGATGGTCTACAGGGAGGGGAGAGCGTGGGCGCCGGGTCCCGACTGCCCCCCCCCCCGCGCCCCCCGCAGTGCGGCCCGGGCCTCTCTTCCGCCAAAGCCTCTTCAGCTGTATGAGCATGGCCTCTGCCTGAGAGGGGGCGCCGGCCTGTGTCCCCGATACTTCTGCTTTAATGACAAGGACACTAGAACCAGAGGGACGCACACCGAGTCCCTCCCTCCTGGCCAGCCTGTGAGGGCCAAGGGCTGCCGCGGGGGCTGCTGTGTGACAGGCCGTGGAAAGCAGGTGACAGCTGGAGTTGTGACCAGGCTGAGGGCCCATGGGCTTCGCCCTGGCTACTTCCAGACCCTTCAGCCCGGCCTGCCCCACACGAGGGACTCCCCCCCTGGCTGCCCCAGCTCTGGGCACCGTGGGCTCCAGACTGTTCAGACCCCACCAGGCCCATCACGGAGGCCAATCTGCTGCCGTTTCAAGTCGGCTGCTCACTTTGAAACCCAGGAAGTCCGGTGATAACATCACCAGGGACAGAGCCGGGTCTGCTGCTAATTACCATTTGACATTCTGGCCGAGTCCAGCGTGGGGGGACCATACAAAGCCATTCATGCAGCTCAGGGTGACATCAGATGCAAGCCCCCACCCGTGGGCAGCATGTCCCCCATGAGGCCGCCTGCAGGGTGTCTGAGGTTATTGCAGAGGGAGAGGCTGGTGGGAGAGTCATCCTCCTGGAGAAGGAGCTGGTCTGGGGCAATGCCATCTCCCTGAGACCCCGGGGTGTGGCAGGGTTTTCGGGGAGGAGGTGTGGGCTCCAGAGCCCAAGGCCTTGGTGCCTGCGCGAGGCTCTTGGGTAGGTGGCCAGGAAGGGTGTGTGGCCCCAGGGTCTGGGGGAGGAGATGCCTTCCCCGCCTTCTCCCTGACTCCAAGGAGAATGCAAGACACACGCGTCACATGTGAGTCACACTTGGGAACCAGGGGTCTGGACGAGCCTCCAAAGTTGTCTTCTCTCCGAGGGTCAGTGTTTGACCACTTATTTGAGGAATATTTTCCTCTGGTTTTTTCCTGCATGGACAGATTTAATGAGCAGTTTTCGTCTTTGATTCATCAGCAGGGTAAGGTCACAACCAAGAGAGGACAGATTCTAGTTTATTCTGCTACCGAGAGCGGGCGGTCTCCAGAGCATCACCGTGAGGACCAGACGCCAACGCCCCTCTCTCCAGACGGATCACAGGAAAATGATGAAGGTCCAGTGCTCAGAGGCCAGTGGTCAGACCCTCCCTGCCTGCTCCGGCTCCTAGACCCTGCTCCCCGACTGGGGCAGTCCGCTGTCTGTGGGGCCAGATGCTAAGGCCAGGCCGAGCACCGGGCCATGTCCGCATCCCGGGGGGGAAACCACGCTCGGAGCATCGCTCGCTCGGCCCTAAGAAGGGGCGGCGCCCTGGTAGGCGTCCTAGCACGGTGAGCCCTGAAAACATGCCGCTAAGTGGGAAGGGCTGGACACAAAAGGCCACATGTCATGCAGTCCCATTAACGAGAAGGGTCCGGAGCAGGGAAAGAAGAGAAGAGACAGAGCAGACCGCTGGCCGCCGGAGCTGGGGAGTAGGGGTGGGGAATGAGTGCAAATGGACACAGTTTCTCCTTTACGTGATGACCATGTTTTGGACCTAGAAAGAGATGATGATTGTACAACATGATGAATGCACTAAATGTCACTGAATCATACACTTTATTTATTTCTATTTATTTAATTTGAGAGAGAATGAGCATGAGTGGGGGCCGGACAGATTGAGAGACAGAGAGAGAGAGACAGAGAGAGAGAGAGACAGAGAGAGAGAGAGAGAGACACAGAGAGAGAGAGAGAGAGAGAGAGAGAGAGAATCCCACGCAGGTGCCGCACTGTCAGTGCAGAGTCCGACCTGGGTCTCCGTCTCACAAATCATGAGATCAGTCATGACCTAAGTGGAAACCAAGAGTCAGACGCTTAACCCACTGAGCCACCCAGGAGCCCCTGAATTATACACTTTAAAGTCCTTAAAACAGTTTATTTTATATGCGGATTTTACCTCAATTAAAAAGAAAAGCTGTTTGCAGAGTCCCCTGCGGCCAGAGCACCGAAGGCTCCGAGGGCAGCGCACCTCCGTGTGTTTGTGGACCCCAGAGGGAACCGTAGGCTTACAGTGTGACATCGGAATGTGCCCCTTCTCCTCTGGCACTGCCCCTCCCCAAGAGCTAGAGCCGGGACGGGAAGAGGCGGAGCCAGGAGGAGAGGGGGCGGGGCCAGGGAGGGAGGAGGAGCTGAGGCTATGTAAGCAGACGCGTCCTTGCAATATTTCCTAGGTTTAAGATGACGATTTCATTTTTAAAAATAATGCTACGTTGTTTTCATAAACAGCTGTATTTGAATCACAAAGTCACGTCCATCCATTTGCACTCGCGCTGGAGCGCGCACCCGTGCACGCGCCCTGTCTGGAGCTGACTTGCGGGAGCCACGGGGGACAAGCGGTGCTCTAACAACGGTCCAGATGGCCCCGTAGGGGGCGTGGTTAAGTCTGAAGGGTGGGGTCAGGGCCACAGGAGGGCCAAGTGGTCAAGGTCTGCAGCCAAGGTCTTCGGAAGAGACAGGAATGTAGTCAGGCTGGGAAAGGGGAGGAGACCACATGGGTCAGGGCTGGGGGTGGGCCAGAACTCAGGGACGGCTCAGAGCACGACGCCCCCCGCCCCCCACTGCGGAGGCAATAGCTCTCCTTCAGGAAGCTGGCGAGGGGCATGGTCACCTTTGAGGGGACAGCCCTTCCCTTGGGGAACACGGTGGTTCAAGCCCCGAAGCAGCCAGGCAGCCCATCGCCTGACGGCCACCTGCTCGGTGGCAGGCCAGGCACCCAGAAGGAATCAGAACTTCTGTTCCGAGCTTGCAAATTCAGAGAGAAAACCGTTCTCGGCCTCGCAGTCGGTGTGAGGAGGGCTTCGCGCCCCCGCTGATAAGCGCCGCCTGGTTCGCACGGGCCCTTTAGAACCGTCTGGGAGACCCAGGACCTTTCTCCTGGAGCAAAAGTACTCCGACTCGGGAGCCAAATATCCGTCCAGCTCCCTCTTCTTGGATCGCACAGCCTTGGTGAGCGGGGCTTTGCCTCTGGAACAGGCCGCAGATGGAAGCTTAGCCAAACTGGAAACAGGGCAGTCACCAAGCCATTGTGGCACTTCCCGGTGGCCGGGTGGCTGGGGCCGAGCCGGGTGAGCACCTAAGTCTCGGCCAAACTGGAGGTTAGACACTGAGGGCTAAGCTGGATTTCAACACCCGGAAGACTGCGTTTTAGACATTTAACCACCAATTAATTATAAGCAACTGTGTTGCCCACAAGACAATGGTCCGGAAACTCCACACAGCCCTGGTCAAGAGCCCGCCTCTGGCCATGCAGCCCCGGAGCCGGGGCGCCCACTGCCCAGCAAGCACTTGAGACTTTTTCTCCTCCGCCTCCAGCTGTTGCCCACGAGGAGCCCCGGGCTCCGTGACCCGGCATTCGAGGGGAGCCCCTTCAACCCGGAAAGGGGGAGCGGGTGCGGTGAAGGCCCCCGGCGGCTGGCGGCCCCTTGGAGCCTGGGCCTCTGCTGCCTGCGGCCCACGGGCCCCACACATGTCCGTCCAGGTGACACGGTACGCTGTTGGGAAGGTTTTTAATTAAAAAGAGGTTTTTTTCAATGTTTTTCTAATGTTTTCTTTATTTTTGAGAGAGAGAGAGAGAGAGTCTGAGCCGGGGAGGGGCAGAGAGGGAGGGAGACACAGAATCGGAAGCAGGTTCCAGGCTCTGGGCTGTTAGCACAGAGCCCGGCGCGGGGCTCAAACCCATGAACCTCGAGATCATGACCTTAGCCGAAGCCGGGCGCTCAACCAACTGAGCCACCCAGGTGCCCCCAAGAGAGTTTTATTTGTGTGTGAGAGAGAAGGCAAACGGAGGAGAGGGGCAGAAAGAGAGAAAAAGAATTGTGAATTCTGACCTGAAAACTCACATTTCTTTCCTGTCATGACTCATGTTGGGGGGGGGGTAGAGGAAGGAGGAGATAACAAAACAGAAGTGTCCCCTCCTCCATCAGTGGCTTCCCTCTCAAACCAAAAGTCTTGTAGGGATTTTCTTCAGACCACCTTTTCCTCCCTGAGGAGCTTCAGACCGGCAGTGAGGGTGGGGGTACTGTGCTCACTGGAAACAGCCTCCGGTGGAGAGGGGCCGGGGGCTCGGCCTCCTGCCCACCCACTCGGGCCCCTCAGTGCTGGCTCTCCGCGGTCCTGGGGTTGGTTTGTGACAGCTTGGACATCTGAGCAGCTGAGGTTTGGCACTATAGAATTCTGGTGTCTTTCGTGGGAGCCGGGACGGTTCAGGCCGACTCAAGGGTCTGCGTTTTCCTGGGAGCTTGTCCGAGTCACACTCAGGTCAGGGCTATGCTGGACCCGCAACCTTATTCAGTTTTTGCACAGTGACGTTAAAACTCACAAAAGGTCTGAGGGGGTGAAGAAAACCTTTTCAGCTTTGGAAATTCGCTACTTCCCAATGGTGAAGACAGCTTGCAGGGTCATTAGTTGTGTTATGAACTTGCTAGAAGTTCAAGGGTGAAAAGGCCCTGCCATGGCTCCTATACTCTACCCCTGCTCAGTGATAAATGCCCAAAGTTCTAGTGGGGACAGAGGCTGGACACGGCCCCAACAGGCCGCAGAGGGGCCCTAGAGCCTTTGCACCCAAATGCTCTTGCTCAACTGGACACCCCCTAAGATGCAGCAGCTTTGATTCTGAACGGCATCCCGAGCAGGGGGAGCGGGGGTGGGGGGGGGGTGGCCAGCAGAGCCCGCTTGTCCCGGAGAGTAGAGACCCCTCACGTGCAGATGCTGAGGACCCTGCAGGTTCTGTTCCCGGGGTGCCTGTCTGACCTTAACCACTCTCCATGGGGACAGCGAATTGGAAAGGCTGGCTCCTAGCTGACCTCTGGGCTGCGTTTCACAGGCTGTTTGACTTCGGACAAGTTGCCTGGCCCCTCTGGGCCTTAGTGAAGGCACTTGCTCTTCAGGGCACGGAGGTCAGCTGTGCAGGAGGCCTTCCTCACGTGGCCCCCTCCCCTGGGCAGGATGCTGCCCTGAGCCCCGCTTCTCCCCAGAGCTCTGCGGTGGGGTCACCGTGCTCGGGGGACGTCTGGTGGGCCAGCCAGGGGGCTCAGTGCACGGCCTCTGCCAGTAAGGCAGACAGGTTAGCAAGCAGGAAATTTCCAGACGATGCAAACCTCCCGCAGCTGACCCCAGGACTCTGTCCGGCGTCGTGGCAACTGGGTGGCTGCGGGCTGTCTCCACGGCAGCGGCCCCTCCCGCTGCCACTCCAGAGCCCTCATTAGTTTGAGGGACCTGTTTGGCGTTGCCGTGGAGCTGGACCCACAGGGCGGCCGAGGCCAGAGACTCCAGACTCCCGGTGTCAGAAGTAAATTAAAGGCGGTGAAGAATGAGCGTGTGATCCAGGGGCCAGCCGGGACCCCTGGACGACTGCGGCCCGGCGGCTTTGTCGGGCCTCGCCCAGCTGACAGGCAGCCCCCGTGGGCAAACACCGAGAAAACTGCGACCAGGCACAGGCTTGTTGACCAAATGTGAAAAAAGAAGGTGGCAAGCCTGAGAAAGGGCCGTGAGGGGCAGACAGCAGGACCGCTGCCCCCGGCTCTTGATCGGCGCTGGCCGGGCACTTCCCACGCTGGCTGGACACAGCGCTCCTCGGCCTCCGGGGCGGCGCCTGGTCCTGTGTAAGCTGAAGGGTCTTGCTCTCGCCCCGGGGCAGTCTGCCCTGGCCTTCCTCGGAGGCCTGGGCACCCTTCCAGCAGCTCGGACCCTAGCTCGGCTCGCCCCAGGGCGGGCGGCAGCGGGCGGGCACTCCCGCCAGGGTGCCACAGCCGTCCCTGGGGCGTACTTCTGGGGGGCCGGATCTCATGGTTGTCTGTCACCCTGGGCAGGACTGAGGGTTTGGCCCAGAGAAGACGGGCTGGGAGAATGTCAATACAGATGAACAGTAGAGGCCCAGTCAAGGCCAGAGTCAAAGGCACATGTGTGCTGTCTGGAACAGGCCTAGAATGGTGGGGAAGGGGTCTTCTGGGATGATGCCTTGGACTTGGAAGATTGAAACCAAAGCATCTGAAGGTCATGCAGTGACGCCGAAGGAGTGACAAAGAAAAACGTAAGACTCACAGCCCAGAAATTAGCTCACTAAGCAGAGAGGCCAACGTACGTGGTCCACTCAGCAGGATAGTCCCACGTTTCCCGGGGCCCAGAGTCGGGCAGGTGCTGTGGAGACAGCAGGTCTAGCCCGTGAGCGACAACGGTGAGTCCCAGCCTCACCCCGCGGGGTGTCGCCTCAGGTGAGCCTGGCCCACGGAGGACATGAACCACAGAGCGGAGGAGTCAGGGAGGGTCTGCATGCGGGTATTTCCTGCACTGAGCTGGGTCTCAGGGAAGCCCCACCTGATACTGGGGTCAACGCCGGCTGTGAAATCCTGGCAGGGAGACTGCATGTAAGAGAAGCCCGGACGTCCCGGTACAGGCCGCTCCCTGTTCTGGAATTCGGTCTGGATACACGGGGGAGATGAGCGGCTTCTCCAGGGGGAGTTTACAAAACCCAAACCTCTGCGCCAGGCCTGTTAGCAGGCTGTCACTGCAGAACAAGACAACCAGCAATATTGACCACTTGCTGGCCTCCTGGCCCCTATGGATCAGGAATGGGGACTCGCGTCTGTGGAGAGCGTGCGGGTGGAGGCTGGCCATCCGTCCTCGGGCCCCGGGGCACTTGCCGGCCGCCTCTTCAGTGGCTGCCGCAGCAGCCTGGCCCTTGACCTGAGGCTCTGCCTTCGGTGCGCTCAGAGGAACTGAACAAAGCCGAACACTTTTCCTTGCCTGCGGGACTTGCTAGACACGTCAACATGCAAATATTCCTGTGAGTCTCCTTAAGCGAAGGGGACCCCGCGCGGGCCTCGGGTGCGGGCATGACGGTTTTAGAACGTTTCTGCACATTGACACCACTCCCTCCAAAGAGTGGGCTAGGCCGCTGCCCTCGAGCAGGGAGTGGGCTGCGGTGCTGGGAGCTGCCGGACGGGGCCAGGGAGAGGGCAGCTCCCGCCTGCCTCTTGGGTCAGCGGCCCTGTCGTAGGAGGCTCACGTGGCCTGAGCCAGGCTCACGGTGGCCGGGTCAGAGGCCTCGCACCAACCCCTGGCCCCGGCTGCCGGCCACGCGAGGAGCCGCCCTGGCAGGGGAGCCCCGGCCCGGATCCGGCCCGAGGACGGATGGCCAGCCTCCACCCGCACGCTCTCCACAGACGCGAGTCCCCATTCATGATCCATAGGAGCCAGGAGGCCAGCAAGTGGTCAATATTGCTGGTTGTCTTGTTCTGCAGTGACAGCCTGCTAACAGGCCTGGCGCAGAGGTTTGGGCTTTGTTCTGGAGGAGATGGGGGCGTGGGAGGTTGTCACGTGTGGCACGGGCATGGCAAGAGCCCGTGAGGGTTTGGAGAAGCCTCACAACAGCCAGATGGACGGGCTGGAGCCGGTAGTGTGTGAGCGTGCGGGGCTGCTGCGTCCACCCCTGCCGGGCTGAGAGACCGTCCTCGGGAAGCGTGGGTTCAGGTGAGCAGGGCTTGGGGGCAAGACAGGGCTAACCTTCCCTCCTGCTTGCGTAGGC
>NC_043716.1:58001069-58018192 GCF_006229205.1 Suricata suricatta | reverse complement strand
CAAGCGCGGCCGGTCAGAAGGCCGCGACAGAGCGGGGCGCACGTGGCTGTCCGCCACTCCGATGGCCGAAGCCAGGGACGGCCGTGCGCGGCGCCGGCGAGGGAGGGCTGGAGGGCCGCGGGTCCCTGCGGTGGGCTGTCGGACGGCGTGGTGCCGCACAGAACTGCCGGTTCCTCGGATACTAAACCCAGAGTTACACTCGACCCGGCAGTCCACCCCTGGGCGTCATCCCGAGAGAGATGAAAACACGTCCATACAAAAACCTGTACATGGCCTTATTTGTAATCGCTGAAAAGTAGGAACAACCCAGTGTCCACCCGTAGACAGATAAACAAAGCAAGATCCACAAACCCCATGGAAAAGTATCAGCAAAGAAATGAGGCGCTGACAGGTGCAGCGACGCGGGTGAACCCAGACGTGGCTCGGCAGGAAAGGCCCCCCCGCCACCGTGTACCGCGGGCCGCAGCGCTGTGGAGTGTGTGGCCCGGGAGAGCCTGCAGGGCGAAGGGCAGCCGGCGGAGCAGGGCGTCCCTTCTGGGTGATGAAAACGCGCTAAAATCTGACAGGGGTGATGGGTGCAGCTCCGCGAATGTGCTGAGGACCATCGAGCTGTGCACTCGGAAGAGTGGGTTTCACGGTGGGTGAATTCTCTCAATGAAGCTGTTTGAAAAAGAAGAGAGAGGTAGATGTCAAAGGGGAAGGAGAAGAGGAAGGGGAAGCGTGCGGAGCCCGAGTCCAGGTAAAACCACAACTGAAAACAGGAACGTGCGCCACAAATAGCACCGAGGAGGTGGGGTGGGCGCGCCCTGCGTCCGCAGCGGAGGAGGGGCTTTCGTGGGGGGCCCTGCATTGAACCAGAGCATGAGGATGCTCGGAAGCTCCTGGACTGTGTTGGATTTAAAAGAGGACCTGGAAAGTTCTTCTGAGAGGGGGGTGGGGGGGGTGGGGGGAGCCTTACCACAAAGGCAGCGGGGGAGGCCGCGTCAGGGTGCCGGCCTGCGTCCCTGTCTGAGGTCCTGTGAGAGGGGACTGGAGACGCGCCCTCACGTTGTCAGGGAGGGGGATGGCGGGAGGAGGGAGCGACGTCGTCACCCCCCAGGGGAGGGTGGCGGCCAGACACTTCCAAACCTAAAAGTACAGGAGTCGACAGGGAATAAAAAAGAGCAAGGGAAGAAGAAATGGGCCGAAACGTGTTAAATAAGTTACATTTCAGGAGTAACTGAAATCCAAAAACCAAACCAAAATAAAACAAAAAACCAAAAGGAAAAACAAAGCTTCCAGCTGCCTCCAGAAGATGCTCACTGTTCTCGCCGTTCTAGAAACGGGCAGGAAACGATGAAGCCGGTGTTTGTCTTGTGTTCCCTGGAGGAGCTGTAGCCAACCACGTGACAAGAAGGTGCTGCCTAGAGAGGACCCAGCAGCAGGCGGGCTGGGGGTGGTGGGGCTGGGCGCGGCGGGGTGAGGGCAGCGGGCTGGGGGCAGCGGGCCAGGGGCGTCTGCCGGGAGCCCTGCAGAGCACGTGCTTTTGCCAAAACACAAAGCTGCCCAGGGTCGGCTGGCAGCGGCCAGAGCTGGGACGCGGGCAGGTCTGGAGGGCACAGAGCCCGGCTCCTCCAGCAAGAGGAAGAGAAAAGAGAGAGGGGAGCGTTGTTTATGTAGCTGAGACCTATTGACAAGTGGTTGTTTACAGACCTCGTGAGGGCCGAGACCACGGGAGTTCTGGACGCTGACTGTGTGTCCAACGTCAAGGTTACCGAGAGTTTGGGCGATAACGGTCTTCAAAGGCTCCGTCCAGCAGCGTCTACAGGGAAGTGAGGTGACCTGTGGGGATCGCTCTGTAGCACGTGGAGGGAGCGGGGTAGAGAGAGACCAGCCGCACCCTGGTCATCACTGAAATTGGGTAACAGGGGTGCTGGGTTCATGACCCTCTTCTCAACTTCTGCATTTTGGGGGGAAATTTTCCATAATAAATACATTCAAACATTGATGCCCCCGGGAGCTTACATTCCAGTGTGCTGTGTATGTTTGTAGGCAGATAAATAAGAAAACTGTGTAGTCCGTTAAAGCAAGGGGGGCATGGGGGGGTCTTGCTGAGACATTTGGGGTGAGGGAGAGACACAGCCTGGTGGCAGAGCCGCACCTCCA
The DNA here is from genome assembly GCF_006229205.1 of Suricata suricatta. Classification (NCBI taxonomy): domain Eukaryota; kingdom Metazoa; phylum Chordata; class Mammalia; order Carnivora; family Herpestidae; genus Suricata; species Suricata suricatta. The sequence continues at coordinate 58,016,047 of NC_043716.1, read as the reverse complement.
GGGGCCGGGCTGGGACTGGAAGAGTGTGCGGCCCCGAGGGGCCTCAGCCTTCAGGTGGGTGGGGTACAGAGCCCCTGGGGGCTGGAGCAGACCCGGCAGCTCCGGAGGTTTCCATCAAGGCCCAGGACGCAGGAGGCCCAGCTGACTGGAGTTCAGCCAGTGAACCAGGCAGAGCGGATGGATGGCGGCAGCTGTGTGTTTGGAGGTAATTTGGGGAAGCCCAAGGAAGACAGGCCCCATCTGGAAGCTGCCGTGGACCCTTGGGGTCAGACTCAGGGGGACTGGGCTGCAGAGTGCCCCACCTGCCTCTCCGGCCCCCCCACAGCCCCACCACGGCACTGCCTGCGTCCGGGCCCTCTCACCTCCCGCGGTGCCCAGAGCAGAAGGCAGCCGGCAGCCTGGCACCCGCAGCCGCTTGCCACCTGCGTGGGGGCGGGGCTGCCGAAGGCGCAGTCCGAGCAGAGCCGGCCACCGCTCTGCGGCTTCCTCAGCGGGCCCAGGAATATTTCAGCGAAAAGGCAATTTCACATCTGAATGACTGCGGTCAGACCACTTGCTGGCGGACGAGTCCCCTGGGCCCACGATGCACCACTCCCGGCCGCTTTCCTGCCGCGCCCCTGGGTTCCGGGCAGCCTGGTCCTTGGAGAACTGAATCTAGCTCAGACTCAGGGGCTCCGGAGGCCTTAGCTGGAAATTTGCTGAGAGAATAAATTGCAACACAGTGAGGTGCATGGGCTGTGTCGGCATAATTTTCAGCTTGTGCTCAGTGCCATGAAGGCAGTGCATCAAAGCAGAAATGTGCCGGCATCAGCAGGAAACACCCGTGCGGCCGGGCAGCACAGGCCACACCAGGAGAGCCAGAGCCCTGCCCGCACCCTCGGACGGGTCACACGCCTACCCAGCAGGTGGAGCCGGGGCTGAGCCCAGCTCGGGCAGGGCCCCGGCCGTGCAGCCTGCGAAGGGGCGGCCAGCGGGCGCTGGGTGGGCCTCACAGGTCTGACCTCAGTCCCTTTGCTGGGGGCTGAGTGGGTTGAGGCCCCTGCGGGAGGCCCTACTTTCTAGGAGTTTCGGGGGGGCTGACAGAGGTTGTCTATACTTCTACACGGCCTAGTTAGTAAGCGTGTCACTGGATTCTATGCAGTTTGAGAAGGGCTTCCTTGAGTGGTCTTCAAATGGATTCACTGTCCGTACAAAAAGCAGTCCTTGGGCTCCGGCTTTGCCCCCTATGCCCTGTGGGTCTCTGGGGCTAACTGAAGCAGCTCTGGCCAACATGGTGGCCCCACTGCGTCAGGGGACAGGCAGGCCCGGGCGGTGTGGCCAGGGAGGTCTTTTCCTCGAAACAACCCCTTCTTCCCATTTCACAGATCAGAAACTGAGGGCAAGATGATGCAGTGACTGATGTGACTGGGGCCACTCAGGGCTGTGTGGTTCATCCGGACCCACACCCACATCTGACCTCAGGCCTCTGAGCTAAGCTGATGGCCCTCAGACTCCAGGTGCATCCCCTTTGTCTGCAGCTTCTGCCATGGTCAGTCACTGGCAGCCCGTGTCACCTCCAGGAGCTCCAGGCTGACGGTGGAATATGGGGGTCAGGACCAGGCGTGACCGCAACCCACCCTGACCCCCCGGCTTGGGTTTGGTCCATCACATTCCAGTTCGTCTCTCAGAAGACAAAGCGGTGAGAGTCACTGTTCGGGGTGCTTGTGAAGAAAGTGGGGGTCCTGGCTGCATGGAAGTCGTGTAGCTCCCAGAGCCCGTTGTCTGGCGAGGAATGCCACCCTGGGTGACGGGCGCCGGGACGCCCCTTCCTACGAAAGCAGCCGGGTTCTCAGACTTCCGCGTGTCTGGTTCGGAGCTGGCTCTGCTTCCCAGCTCACAGGCGAGGTCTGCTCCTGGGGGGCGCGAGCTTCAACCAGAAACCCAGAAAACCAGCTCTTCCGCTTGGAATTCCATGAGCCAGTTAAGTATCCTTCCTACAAGTTGAAGACGGACTGAAGCGAATGGGCTTTTAATTTTGCCTAAAAAATAGAGCAAGCAGCCACAGACACCCCCAGTCTCGTTGCCTAAGCAAAGTGAGCTAAGAGGAAGGAGTGAGGCTCAGAATAGGGCGTGGTGCCCACCGAGGCTGCTCCTGCCCTCACTGGTACGGACGTGCGGCCCTGCCCTGCTTCCTGGACAGCAGTGCGGGGAGGGCAGGCCCCAGGCGTGCTGCTGGCCTGTGGCATCTTCAGACATGAGGCCTGGAGCCTGTTTGCAGACGCTTTGGCCTCAGAGTGCGGCAAGGCCTGAGGGAAGGACACTCAGCCCGCACTCCGGTGTCCTTTGAGGAGCTGCCTGCAATGATAAGGCTGTTCGGCGTCTCCCAGGCAGGACCCTGTCACTCCTGTCATTGCTTGGTCCAGGGCCTGCTCCCCAGAGCTGCTGCTCCATGGTGGGTCCTGGCCAGCCCACCCTTCTCTGGGCTGGGAGGGGCTGGGCCTTTCTCTTGGTGGAGAAGTCCAAGTTCCTCCTGGGGGTGGTCACCGTGACTCCTCCCGTGGGCGGGATCGGCCCCTGCGGTCTGTCTGGGGCAGGGGTCCCTGCGCAGTCAGGCCCCCACATCCACCCCAGCTGCCCTGGAGCGGTGGGGCCTGGGGGTGACCCTCCTAAGGGCGGCCCCACACCTGACCACCAAGGCTCTGGTGGCCATCCAGGGTCCCAGAACAACCGTCTGGGGCGTTTGTTCATCGGACCCATGTCTGTCGAGTCTTACTGTCCCCCCGGGAGCCTCGTAAACGGAACAGGCTGGCCGTGTGCGGGGACACGTGTTCCTCCAAGCGCTGGGCTGTCGTGTCGCAGCCGAGTAACCCCCAGTGTGACATCACTCTCTCGTAAGACTGACACCACCTCTGAGACTTTCCCCAATTTCCCAACAGCCTTGCAAGCGCGTCTCAGGCACTTCAGGGAAGAGGAGCCACAGTGCGAAGGGGCAGATCCCGGACCTGCAGACGGAGCCGAGGGAGGCGCCCTCCACCTGAGTCTCCGAGGTCTGACCACATTTGCAAGGACACTGTGCTGTGGTTTTCCCTTGAAGGGGACACCAGGGGCCTGTGTGCCGTGCCTGTTGCTGCTCATTCCGCCCACCTGCTCTTGTCCTGCTTCCTGGCCTGCTCCAGATGCTGGGCTCTCAGACCTGGGTCCTCGCAGAGGGATGCGGGCAGTGGCACAGGGTGGCCGGAGCTGTAGGCGGGATGAATGTGTCTTGGGGCGCCTGGCTCAGACAAAAGAGCATGCAGCTCCTGATCTAGGGGTTGTGAGTTTGAGCCCCGTGTTGGGTGAAGAGATTTCTTAAATAAACTCTAAAAGAAAGGATGCATGTTTCTTTTTAGGTTAATGTTGTTTCTTGGGCACCTGGTCATGTGGCACAAAAAGACCTCAGGATTCTTTTTTTTTTTTTTTAAATGTTTATTCATTTAGAGAGATGGAGACAGAGTGTGAGGGGGGTAGGGGCAGAGAGAGGGAGACAAGGAATCAGAAGCAGGGTCCCAGCTGCCAGCACAGAGACCAATCCAGGGCTCAAACCCACAAACCGTGAGATCACGACCTGAGCCAAAATAGGACGCTGAGCCGACCAAGCCCCCGGGCGCCCCGAAGAGCTTGGAGTTCTGGTCTGCCCTAGGGTTGTGTTCTGCTGCACGTACCTGGCGTGAGGAGTCTGGCCAGTGTCCTCCCTGACGTGCATTTGGGATGTAAGACCGAACACACATGCTTGTGAACATTAGTTTTAATGCCAGTTGATACGATCTCAGGCGCAGGATGGCGGGGTCAGGGCCTGTGCCATTTCCTGCGCCCACCAGCAACGTGTGTGGCGGCCCCGCCCGGCCCGCCGTGCTCTGCCAGACTCTCGGCCTTTGCTGATCAGACATATGAAAACTAACGGTTTCTCAGTGCGGTTTTGATGCTTATTTCTCTTTGTGAGAATGATCTCAAGCGTGTCATATGTCCAAGGGTGCTGGCATTTCTTCCTTCGGTGGCCTGTTGGCTGACCAGCGGGGCCTGTCGTGAGAGAGGACCAGCCCTCCATCTGCGGTGCGGGCGGCCTGGGCTTCTGCCTCGGCACTTTGTGTGGGCGTGTCTTGGCCGTGAATTTTCAAGGAAACATTTTCATCTTCTTGTATGGCTTCTGGATCTTGTTAAAAGGTTTTCCTGGGTTTTCTTCCAGAACTGTGGGGGTCTTGTTCCTGGCCATTTACGTTTCCGAGCTTTCAGAATCACAGGGCTGTCTGGGCAAGAGTGTGTCCAATCCGAGGCGGTTGCCTCGTGGTTTGAATGTGGTCTATTCACGGTCTGGTTTTTCACTACGTGTCAGGTGCCACCGTGCCTGTGCACCCGCACCTGCCATCTGGTGAGGCACGTGCCGGGCTGTAGGCCTGTCCTGCCCGTCACGTTAAGGTCCTGAGGTCTGGTATCTTCCCAAGGCCCGTAGGCAGGTGACTCTGCCCGCCACCCCTGTGATGACCCGTCAGTGTCTCCTTTTCCTCCCTGGGGCAAGCTGAGCAGGGGTATCCAGACGACCAGATGTCCAAGTTACTTATCTGTGTGTCCGAATCTCGACAGCTATGTTATCTGGAGCTCCCAGGGGCACCACGTGGCATCACTGGCGAGATGCTTATCGTGGTGAAAAACAAGGTTTTGGTCAGAGTGTTGCTGAGTCGGTCTGTGACCAGAGGTGAAGCTCCTGCTTCCTCCCCACTTCCTCCCGGCTTCTCCCCGGCTCCAAGTGCTTTGCAGAAATGAGGGTGCTCCTGGCCTCTTCCCCGCCGGGAAGGTCCCGCCATTGCGCACCCGGGAACACGTGTCACCTGCTCCAGCGTCACTGTGTCCGAGGCCTTCCTCGACGGGTCTCTGCCTTCTCAGTGTCTGTAGGAGCTGCAGCGGCGCGTCCTCGCCGCTGTCTGCCGGCCGGAGCGCGGCGGCAGTGCTGCCCCTCAGGGCCCCCACGGCTCTGCGAGTCAGCCGAGGGGCGCCCCGGGCTGCAGAGGAGGTCAGAAATCGCTAGGCTTCATCTAGGACGAGCCACAGACACACAGCTCGGTTTAGTTCCTAGATCAGGTCGGTGCCCGGCTTGCATCTCCTGAGGCCGCCTTGCGTGTGGCTGCATCTCGGGGCGGTGGGTGCAGCCCTGCGGTCCGCAGGCGCGGGGCGCGGGGGTCTGTGTGGCCCTCCGCAGACCTGGCCCAATCTCCACGCACTCACTGTGCCCCACAGTCTGCTCACCAGGGAGCCGACGAGGGTGATCACTCTGCCGAAAGTCCCTCCTTCCCCTCCCGGTGGCTCTCAGAGTCCCTCTGCTTCCCTTTCCCCAACTCGTGGTCAGCACGCCCCTCGGAGACGTTAGAAGCCAGAGCCACTAACGCACCCATTAGGGCCTCCAGAACGTCAGCAAGGGCTCCGACCTGTTTTCCCCATCCAGGCTCTGACATGGTCAGAGGAGACGTGCACGTGTGTGGCCCTCTAGCAGCGGGGGCGGGGAGGGGGGGTGGGGCAGAGCCAGCCATGTCCCCTGCAGGACTTGTTGCCATGGTGACCACCACCCACCACCTCTTCACAGTGTCATCCAGGCAAACGGCCCACCCTGGGGTCTGAAGTTTGCCTGTGGCTCTTGGTTGAGGCTGTGCCCAAAGAGGGGCCTGGGGGTCTGGATTCCATGGGGTCAGGGAGAGCGAGCCCGGATGGCACAGGCCCTCCAGCCTTCACGAGCAGCCCTCGTGTGCACGGGTCACTAGTGCGATAGACCAGGACTCGCTCGACTGAGGTCCGCGGCCACAGGGACGGGCACATGCGGCGTGGGGAGGGGCTCGCTCCTGACACGGGCTCCTGGATGCTCTTACTGCCGTAAAGTGCAAGTTCAGTGAACACGCTGGAGTCCGGTCTGATGCACGCGTGCTGGGATTTCTGGCAGAACAGTGCGGCCTGCGCGGCGTTTCCTAGCGTTAGCGTGTTGCCGACGGTGAGGCAGCAGGGACCCGACCCAGGCCCTGGTGCTTCTGGGCTGGTCTCGTAAGACCACTGATCTCATCAGGGAGCTGTGACTCGGTCACACTCAAAACACCACCCTGCACGGTGATGGGCGGTACGGTTCCTTCAAAAGGAAGAACGCCGAGCGGAGGATCCGGATGCTTCCGTCTGTGGTGGTGGGGTTCTGGCCCTAATGGCAGAGCGGGGATTCGCCTGTGGGGGAGGGTCCACCCCAGGCTGCAGGCAGGAAGCCCCGCCCGCCAGTCCCTGGCTTGCACTTCCCCTCTGTGACCTGCGTGGCTGAGGAGCTGGCCCGCTGGAGGCCACCCAGTCGCCCCCAGCAAGGCCGCGCTGGGCCTGGCGGAGGGTGTTCCGCTGGATGACTTACCCCCGAAGAATGTCTGCGGGGTCCAGACCAACGCAAGAGATTAGTCTGGGATGCTGACGGGCTCCAGTGCCTCACTCTTTGGAATCCCACAGAGACTGTTCTGGAGTCAGTCTCCTCCCCTCCCCTGAGTGACTGGAAGGCTTCACTTCCCTCCACCTGGAGCTCACAGATCTCCCGAGGGGCCCAGGCCCAGGCCCCTCTGTGGTGCTCTTGCCCACCCAGTCACCCAGCCCGGTACCCACGGTACCCACAGCCTGGGCTCCAAATACCCCGCCCCTCACCCCACAGAGAGAGGCCCCAGGGTGTTGTGTGCTAGAGGGGACGGGTTCCAAGCAGGGGTGAGGCCCTGGGGGAGTGGGAAGGCTCCAGGCAGTGGTGGGTCCTTGGAGTAGTGAGGAGATCCCAGGCAGCAGGGGAGGGCGGGGTGGGGGCCCTGTGGTAACAGGGAGGGTCCCAGGCAGGGGTGGGGTTCTGGGGTAGTAGGAGGGTCCCGGGCAGGGGTGGGGCCCTGGGGTAGTGGGGAGGGTCCTGGGCAGGGGTGGGGCCCTGGGGTAGTGGGGAAGGTCTGGGCAGGGGTGGGGCTGGGACTAGCAGGCAGACCAGGAAGTGAGCCTGGAGCCGGATGGCCTGGAGGCTGGTCCCCACATGTGCCCGGGCTTGTGCGGCAGCTCCCACAGGAGCACGGCCAGCGGCGTCCTGTAACGCGCCGTGGAGCTGGGTCCCACGGTCCCAGATGCAGAGACTTGGAGACTCGGAAGAGTCTGGTCCAGCTCCCTGGCCTCCACTTTGCCCACTTGATGTCTCACACAGCGTTTTCTATTAACTTTGTCAATTAATTATCATGAACTATAACAAAATCAAAGCCACTGAGGTCGGCAGGCCCTTGGTCCCCGACCATGGGGTTCGGCGTCACTGCTGCTGGTCCACGTTGTCTTGTGGCTCCAAACCTCACGGGTGAGGTTTCTTCCACCGTCCACCCCGCTGTCTGGAGGAGGAAAGGACAGGGGGAGGCGGGGCCGGAGCTCTCCGTGACGCTGAGGTTTGAGAGCTGCCTGGGAGTATTTGGGGGTCTCACTCGCTCTGGTACATTCCGTCCGGAGCCAGAGCTGCATGAAGCTGAAGGGGGTGGGGGTTCCCAGCGTCCAGGTGCCGTCCTCCCGGAGCCCCGCTGCAGCCCTGGTGGGGTCAACAGCGAGTGAGGGTCGGTCTGGTTCCCTCACCCTCTGTGGTGCCACACCTGCTCTGGGCACCAGGACCCCAGCCGGGCAGATGGTGCCTCATTCCCCTCACATCTTATGTGGCTGTTGTCCTCTGCCCCTGTGGGGACAAGGCGGGGCTTCCCCTGTGTCCCTCACGCGGTGACAGAAGTGGCAGGCCGCCTTGGCTGTCCAGCCACCCTCTACGGGTCCTTCCTCCCTAGGGAGGGGCGCATTGTGCGCCAGGGCCTGTGGGCCCACCCCGGAGGCCTCGCAGGAAGTCGGGCCTCTGTGCTGAGCGCTGCCCGACAGTGCCAGCCTGAGCAGTGGGACCCCCGACCCCGAACGGCCCCAAACCAGCCTCCATGTCGCTGCTCAGCAGACAGACTCAAACCTTCCTCTCCCGAGAGCCAGTGCCCTTGTTCTAGATCTCACTCCACCCTTTTCTTCTCTCCTGTCAAAGCGACTCTGATTTCGGGCAGTTCCTCCTGTGAAGGTGCAGGTGCTCCTGCGGGAGCCCCAGCCCCACACCCTTCCGCCCGGGCAATGGGGGGGAGGGCTTCCCTGACGCACCGCCTGGCATTGCTCCCCTCCTGCGTTAGCTCTTTGGAAGAACGGGTCAGCGCGCTAAACGTGGCAGCAGTCTGGGGGCCCGCCGTGGGCCAGCGTCCCCTCCCTGCGCCCCGCCCTCAGGGACCGTTTTGCACACCCTTGTGTATACACGTCTCTGTCTGAGCTTCCGTTTCTCATTCCAGATCTCCCATAATTTCCCTTTGTTCCTAGGGAACGTGTTCCTACAGAGGCCGCTTCTGTTCCGCTCCGGACGCGCGCACGGTGCCCCTTCCCCCCCAGGGCTGCCCCCGTGACCTTGCCAGGCCATCTCTGCCTCCGGCTCTTCTAGCGCGTGGGCTGCGGTCCGGACAGAGAAGGAAGTCCCCCCACGGCCCAGGCGATGTGGTCCGTGCCGCCCAAGCTACACTAATAAAAAGAGAAGAAACAAAATGAGAAAAACGAAAAAAAAAAAGCAGTTTTTCTGGAACTTGAAAGTCGTTGGCATAAGACATGAACTTCACATTTTTAACAGCCAAGCTGTTATGGTTTCAGGAGACCAAAAAGACACACATGGTCGTCTGAGGCGTCAGGGACGCCCAGGGGTTCACAGGGAGGTCACTGCCCTCACTGAGTCTGTGACGAAGCTTTGTTTACATTCTGACCCCAGGCCTCCACCATTCCTTAAATTGTTGGGAGCAGAGACCCACGTGAAGTTCAAACCACCCCCCCACTGTCCACGCAGCAACCGCCAGCCTCCGCCTGGGACAGTCGGGTGGACAGAACAACGGGGTGCAGACAGACGTGGACTGGCTTCGGCGACGGGGGCGTCCTGCCGTCCCACGTGCAGCTGGGAACCCGGGTCCTAGAGGGTCCGGGGGAGGCGTCCGCGGGGCTGACCTGCAGGGCTGACGGGCCCGGGCGTCCAGATGGTCGGCACACTGTCCCTGGACCCGGGGGTGAGCGCCGGGGTGTGGGAGGCTTGGGGCCTGGTGTGGTCAGCTGGCCCCATCTCCCTGTCCTGGCGTGGAAGGCGAGCCTCGGGGAGTCTGCAGGTAAAGCTCCTGAGGGCACATTCGGCTATTCAGCAAGGTCGGAAACTTGCGGCTGAGAAAGGAAAACGGGGAACAGCCAGGTGAGGAAGGTGTGAGAGAGAGGCCCCCAGGTGAGCATCGGGGTGCCACAAACACAGGGGTGACGGCGGACGCTGGCTGGGTGGGCAGGCCGGGGGCACGCAGGACGTGGTCTGGGCTCCCCAGGCCTGTACGAGTGGTGCTGGGTGCCCCCTGCCTCCAGGCAAGGCAGGCCTGGTTTGTGCGCCTGAGTTTTTACAGGGCACCGCGGCTCCAAGCAGGTGCCTCCAGAAGGCGCACAGGGGTCGGACAGCCCGGGGGGACAGCGGGTGCCGGCAGGAGCGCCCTGACTTGTCGTGATGCAACCTGGGGCCGGCAGCTCAGAGCAAGACAGCCCTGTAGTCAGCGTGACTTGGGGCCCACGTGGGGACAGAGCGGTGGGGTTTGGCTCGGCGGTTGTCGGGGACACCCCCCAGGGACCCCGACACACAAAGGCCATAGGATGTGGGAGGGCCGGCTGAGGGCCGGCTGAGGCCCGGCTGGGTCCCTGCCCCACAGGCCTGGCCGCTCTGAGGCCCGTGTGGGCCGAAGGAGGCGCCCGCAGACTCCGCTGTGGACTTTGTCCTCCGTGCCTTCAGGCTGAGGACACTGTCAGAGGGCTTTTCTCCACTGTGACCTGAAATAAGGGATCTTTTAAAAGGTTAGACACCAAGCGTTGTGTTTATGAGACACAGTTTGCTCACTCTCCCGTTGGCCCCTTTTCCGGCTGCACTTTGCTCACGGTCACTGTCACGTTCCCCAAATGTCACCATCAAAGGCTGCCTGGAAACCCCGAAGCTCAGCCCCACCCCCGCTTTCTCTGTTCCCTCTTTCCTCACCACTTCTTGTTCAGCTTGGATTGGCTTCTTCCTCTTACCCCTTCTTACGCCTTTGGTTCTGGCTCTGCCTGCTCGGCACGCTCTCTCGGGAGCTTCCGTGGCTCTGGTGCCCGGGCTGTGTGTGCGGTGTGCACTCTCGTCCATAGTCGGGGGGCTGGAAGGGGGCCCGGGGGGGTGCACCTGCCTCAGCCGCTGCCCCGGGGGATTGTGGGCATGGAGGGGCTCTGCCGCTCGGGTCTCCCCCACTTCCCATGTCCCCTGTGGTGACTGCCCTGCCTGTGCTGTCTTCTCCCCTGGGGGTGGCCTGGGTGAATGTATGGCCACGGGGCCCACGGCTGAGGCCCGGGGCCAGGTCGGGTGCCTGTCAGTCACTGCTCACTGCATCCCCGGGCCTCCCGTGCGGAGTGGGGACATCGTGGGCCCAGGAGGGTCTGACCTTCCCCCCACGCCCGCTCCGTGGCTCCCCATTCCTGTGCCTGCCAAAGCGTCAGGGCCGCCCCCCAGGGAGAGAGTGGGGTCGCCTGTACCCCGATGTCCCTGGGAGCCCCATGATTTGCGACGTGCGAAGGAGCCTTCCAGCCCGGAGACTCGTTCTCTGAGAATCACCGACCGGAGCCCCTGGAGCTGGTTTGCTCTCTCCCGGGGGCAGCGGAAGCCAGGGGTCCAGGTGACACGGTCTGCACTGGGGAGGGGTGGGCAGGTTTTAACGTCACTCCCGCCCTGGGTCCCTTGGCTCCTCATGCTCCGTGGCGTGCCCCCAAGGCTAACTCCTGCTACTTAAGGAGGAAAGCCTTTTTCACCCCCAAACCCCCAGAGCACCCTCCAGCCCCAAGAGGCACTCACGTGCGAGGGATTTTGTGAGCCTTGCGTGAGAGGCTCCGTTAGACATCGGGGATAGCAGGGTCACAGCCTCCGTGCCCACCGACCCCCGCCCCTCGGACCCCAGGTGACGCCGGGGTACCAGCCCCTGCTCCCTACAGGCCCGTGGCCTCCGAGGAATTTATCCTCCATTCATTTCAGTGTCTCTATTATGCACCAAGTGTGGAGAATAAATATATAAACAAGACATAATCCTCATCTTTAAGGAAAAGGAATCAAAATCCCTGAAATCCACAGAGATTGGAGATCTGAATCTTATTTTTCAACTCATTTTTCTCTAATCAGAAGAATGATATTTTCTATTTACTTAAAAACTGTCACGTGTGCAAGACCGTGCATTCCCCCGGTTGGCAGAGTTTACAGAACACGGGCCCCTGTGCTCCTGGCCAACCTGAGGGTCAGCAGGCGGTGTGGACGCCTCTGGGCTGGCTGGCACCGTGCCCTGCGCACCGCCGAGCGGTCCCGTTTGGGCACGTGGTGAGCGTCACGTGGTCTCTCACTGCGGTTTTATTTCTGATCTCTAATTTCCCTGATTCTTAATGAAATCGCCGTCTTCCCACACACTTCCTGGTCATGCCAGCTTCCTTCCGCAAGCCCCAGCCTCTGGCCACCTTGAGTGGGCGTCCTGTCAGTGCCCGAGCCGCTGGAGGCTCCTCTGCAGGGACCCTTCCCGGCTGTGTGCTCGGATGTTTTCTCCTGGGTGAGGACTGTCTCTGCCTCCGGATGAAGTTCTCGGCTGGAATGCAGTGGAATCCGTCAGCCTTTCCTTTTTCTGATTTCCCCTTTCTTTCCCTAACCAACGCTTCCTGGGCTTGAATGCGTAAAGATGTTCAAAATCCTGCTTTTCACATACTAGTGCTTATCCATCTGGAAGCAATCTTCTTGGTGTTTGTTTTCAGATGGGGGTCCAATTTCACTCTTTAAATGTGCGTAACCAGCTCCCTGGCACCCCTCATGCACTTCAGTCCGTCATGCACCGGGTTTCCCTCTGCTCACGGGCGGCTTCTGGGTTCTCTGCTCCGCCCAGCTGGCCAACACGACACCATCCTGATCGCTATGGCTTGATTCTAGGTCTGATGTCCGAGAGGCAGGCTCCCTGCCTTGTTCCTCCTCCCTCAGGAAGTAGTCACCGAGTACCTGCTACATGTCAGGAGGTCTCGAGGTGCTGGGAAAACGTTGCTGCAAAACTTCTGCCTTCTTTAAGGCTACATTTGAATGGGTTGTGATCTGTGGGGAGAGGCGGGCTATCAGCGTAGTGATAGAAGGTTCTATGGGGGAAAGAACAAGGGGCATTGAGAGCGATGGGGGGGTGGGGGCTGCAGGTGAAAGGGATGGAGCTCAGCAATCCCGCCGACTCCTGCAGAGCTGTCTGCCCCCAGGCACTTCCCTTTCCCTGTGCTGCCCAGGCCGGAGGGAGTCCTCGGAGTGCCACCACCTGGTTGGAGCTGCCCATTCTGGCCCCAGTGACCCCAGGGCCCGGCCGCGAGCTAACGCGGAGTGAGCACCTTGTGTGCCGGCGCTGCCTCTAGCCGCGCTCCTCTCCGGGCTCACTGCGCACGCGCCCTGGCGCCGCCCCGCCCACGCTTGGGCCTCTGTCGGAGGAGGTTGCCCAGATCCACACAGCTGGGGAGTGGGTGGCGGCGGCAGTGCTGGCCTGTGCTGGGCGGCGGCCCTGGAGCCTGGGAACTGCTGTGGAGCAGGGGTCTGGTGTCCTGTGCCCAAGGGCAGAACCGGGCCCAGCTCGGCCCCGCTCCCAAATCCAATGACAAGTGTCCTTATAAGGGAAAGAAGAGGAGACACAGACACAGAAGCCACGAGACCGTGAAGAAATGAAGATAGAGACGGGGTGAGGCGGCCACAAGCCCAGGGACGTCTGGAGCCCCCAGCAGCTGGAAAAATCAAAGAAAAACCCTCTGTTAGAGCCTCTGGACGGAGCGGGGTCCTTCGTATCAGGCTTCTGGTCTCCAGATCTGGGGGACAATGAACTTCAGTTTTTTTGAAGCCTCTTCAGTTAGTGGTAATCTGTTACATCAGCCTTAAGAAATGAATATAGGCATGTAAAACTTCCCCACCCAGGAAAGAAATCAGTCTAATGTCCACAGAAAATAAGCCTTGCTGTGCTCCGGGGGCCAGAGGGCTGCAGCCTGGTTGGGTGGCCAGGCACCGTCCCCCCCGTCCCCCCCCCGCAACCGCCCGCACCTCCCGGGCCCTTGCCTGTGGGTCCTTCCTGGTTGCCTGCTCTCTTTCTAACCCCTGTTGTTTCTCTCTCTGCCTTTCTTTCTTTCGTCTGCCTTCTCTTAACAGATGATGATACGGAACAAGATTAGTTTTAATGTAGAATTGTCCTTCCTCTGGTCCTTAGTCTTGGTCTCCAAGCCGCTCTGCCCTTTCCCTCCCTTGTCTGTGCTCCCGACCTTGGTCACATCTCTCCTCCCGGCCCCAGCCCTCAGGCCTGGACCACTGCCCCTGCAGGGCCGCACCAGAGACTCACGGGCTTCCGTGACCCTCTTCTTCCCAGAAGTGCTCTTCCCAAGGATCTCTGACTGCTCCTGTCGGTGAGATTAAAGCCCGGCTCCGTTGGCTGGTAACTGCCGACTCCGGTACACGTCCCCAAGCTCCCTGAGCCCTTATTCACTGCTCGCCTACACAGACCGCCGGAATCGGCCCCCTCGCCGTTCCCCGAATGTCCCCGCCCCTCGCTCCCGCTGAAAGCCTCACCGCCTCACTCCTCAAGCCAGAGGCTGCCTGCTTTGACCCTGACCAGCATATCACTCCTCGGTCTGCTCTACCCATCCAGTGCCTGCCCACCTCCAGGCCAGAGCCAGACCGTGGGCCTCCACGGGCTCCCCCTGCTCCCCGTGGGCCTGGGCACCCGTCAGCTCTTCCCCGCAGCGGCTCCAAGCCCCCCTCCCGGCCCCTGCAGCCCTGTGTGGGGCTGGGCAGAGCTGGGCTCAGGTCTCTCGGCCCACGCCGGCTCTTCCTCCGAGGGAGTTACTGCTGTTGTTGTTTTTCTCACTTGCTAAGTATTTCGTGTTTGTTGAACCCATGTCTGCTCTTTGGCAGTACATGGAAGAACACCGATTCCTTGGTGAATCCTGGGCAGCTTGTGAGGACGAGGTGTCAGGGCGAGGGCCGGAAGGACGGACCACAGAGGCGTGTATGGGGGTGGCCCGCAGGCCATTCGCCTGTTCCCCCCAGGGCCGCCCTGTGGTCACCTCTTTGGCCTTCCTGCCCGAGCCTTGCTCTCCACCAGGCCTGCCCAGGACACACTCAGGTGAGATGGTGGGTCTGCCTCTGGGTCCTGTGGCCAGGAGACTCCAGGTGGCAGGATTCAGCCGGGAGCTGGAGCAGCAGCGGGCCCGAGAGGCAGGCGCATCCGGTCAAGGGCGGCTGGCTGACTTCGCTGCAGGTGCCTCCTGCGGCTCTCTGAGTCAGAAGCCAGAAAGGCGCTGTTGGGGTCCCTGGTCTGCTGGGACCTGTTCAGGTGGACCCAGGGCCTCCACGAAGATATGCTGGTCCACGCTCATCCCGGGGCCCTCGAGAGGTTATGCCAAGGGTGGGGATTTTATTCAAGTAGGTCTCTGTATCTACGTACAGCGTAGGGCTGTCCAGACACCTATGCTGTCCAGAGACGGATGGGCTGGGGTGGACAGTCGGCCAGGCTGGGGCTGGGGTGAGCGTGTGTGCCCCAAACCACGTCTGTACGGGGCCCTTCCCCACACACTACCTGGCTGTGCCTCAGGCCTGCAGTGGAGGCTGGGACAGCAGGGCCGGCCACCCCCTGTGCCTCTGCCTCACCAACCCTGTATAGGACACAGCTTCATCCAGACGCCAGGGGCACGCCTTAGCTCGGGGTTCGGGACATACTTGCGGAAGAGAGGAAGAAGGAGGAATTCAATGAATACTCAGGCAGGAGGGACCAAACTCTCAGAGCGGAAGCCTCCTAGATGGTGGGAAGGGCTGAGGCCCTCCCTGCTCGGTAAGAGCAGTGTGAGGGGCTGGGGGCCGGGGGGCTGGG
>NC_043716.1:57976382-58000969 GCF_006229205.1 Suricata suricatta | reverse complement strand
TGGGGGGCGGGGGCTGGGGGCGCTGGGGCCAAGGGCGCTGGGGTTGGGGGCGCTGGGGGGGGCGGGGGCTGGGGGGCTGGGGGCGGGGGCGCGGGGGCATCTTCCATCACACTGGCCTCCCTCGGCCAGACCATGACCACCTGGAGCTGAGGTGGACAGACTCATGAGCCCAGTCATGGATCCCCCCCGGTTCTAGGCCTGGTGCAGCCAGTGCGGGGGTGGGAGATGCAGTGAAGAGGCAGGTGGGCCCTGAATTTGTCCCTTGTGGGCCAGAAGTCCTATTCACCTGGACGGAAAAAACGGTTTCAGGGCAGTGGGTCGGGACCCAGATGGCGGCCCAGCTCTGGCTGGGTGTCACATTCTGTCCTGTCTTTTGCGCACATGCGCCTGTGTGTGCACTCCTGTTGTGGGGTTGCCCTCAGGTCTCACTCGGGTTTGGAGGGCGAAGTGTGCGAGCTGGGATCCTGTCTCAGGCTTTGCCTGGTTGGCCCGGGCTGGGGCTCTGCCAGCGCTGGCCGCTCAGCCCTGTTCCCAGGTCCCCACAGCTCCTCCCTCGAGAGCTTCCTGGAGCATCATCGGCCTTGACCCTGTCTAGATGCCCGTGAGCACAGCGGCCTTGGTGTCCTGGCACCAAACCCAGAGGAGGACCTGAGCCTTCCACACAAGAGGGTCAGGCGGGACGACCGGCCCCCACACGGCCCGCCGGGGGAGGGGACGGTGCACACAGCGCCCAGGCTCGTGTCCCACGGCCCAGGGAGGGAGGACCACCAGGCTGGCTGAGCGGTCACGTAACAGTGCACATGTGGGTTTACTTGGGCTGCTTAAAACCCCGAACATGGTGCAAAGGGCCTGCGGTACCCGGGCCCCTGGAAGCCCTCCTGGTCGGCTCCACAGATGTGCTCCTGGAGACGGTGCCGAGGGACCCAGCGGAGGTGGATGCCTCTGTGGCTGTGCCACCTGGGCTGTGACCTCTTGTCAGCTGAGTGAGGTCCCTGGGGAGTCTTGGCGACTTGAGGCAACACAGATGCTTCCCCATAAAGGCGAAGGACAGGGGTGCTTAGGGCTCTGTTTGCTCGGCCTGGTGGGACCGCAGCCGCCTTGAGCCTCTCTCCTACCTGCCGGGGGACCCTCTGTTGACCTTGAAGTCGTCTGCTACTGTCACTGCTCTCTGCGCTGAGCATTGGGATTCCCGTCCACTGTGCCGCTCCATCCGTCTCTGCCCGTGGCTCCCCTCGCCGTGGCATGGTATCAGTCAAACGAAGCCCACCGAGGGGCTGGCGCTTGATAACACACTGGTGCCCTCTCCATCCAGATACCTGAAGTTCATAGGAAATCTTAGTGACATAATTCAGGCAGAGGAATGAATCTCTAATGGTGAAATACCAGCTGGTGAGAGGGGCACATTCCTGGATGGAGACCCTTTAATTGAAGATATCAAGTCTCACATAGTCTGGGATGGGGTCAGGGATGGGGTCAGGGATGGGGTTCACAGAGAGGGAGGATCAGTTTACAGAGCGACCAAGGTCTGGACTTTCCATGGCTGGTTAGCAGACTCCACTGCCTAGACAATGACGCGAAGGCCTAGGACCCTCTGCCAAGTGGCCTCGGCCCTTCGGGTTAGGAGAGGCCTCACCCGTCATCCCGCCGGGGGGGATCTGCTTTGGCTCTGGGGTCTCGCTCGCGCCTTCTCTTACGCCGCCGGCTCCTCACTGTCAGGACTGGAAGGTACGCGGCAGCAGCACTCCGGCGAGGAGGCTGATTTAGGAACCAGCGTTTACACAGTGGACCGCCCAGCGCCTCTGTCCGGCCGCGGGAAGCACGGCACATGGAGGGACGTGGAGGGTCCTGTCCAGCTTGCTCTGGACCCGCGCTTGGACGCGCCCCGCCGCTTCCCGCGCCTGAGGCAGTAACCCCACGAGGTCAGGAGTGCGGCAGCGTCGCAGATCCTGATTGCTCCGAGCCACTCTGACACCAGCCGTCACGCAGGGGCCCCGGGGGCCTTGGCTTCTCCACCCTCTGCGCTCCCTGGCGCTTTCAGCCTGTCCCGCCCGCCCTTTGATGGACCCGCTTCTGAGGACGGAGGCCAGTGTGGCGTCGCCCCGGACAAGCAGACCTCCGGGACGCACACGGGCACTCAGTGTAGAAGAAGGGACCGTTTCCTGGGGCCCCGACCCTGGGTTCCCCGCACTGAGATGTCTGTGCAGGACCACTGTGCCCGAGCTTCCCAGGCACAGACGGGAAGACGCCTCCTCGGGGGCACTGAGGAGCGGGGGGAGGGGGGCAGGACGCATGCTAGGGCCCAGGATGCAAGTGCACAGGGGCCTGCAGACAGCTGGACACGGTGGTGACTTGGCCGGCACCGAGCTGGCTTATTTTCCGCTTGGCCACTTTTTAAATATATAAGTAACTTATTTGTAATAGCCGTTTGGGTAATTCCAAATGCAGCCTGCAAACTCTGAGCGAAATAAAGATAAAGTGTGCTTTGCTCAAGCGGCAGTGCTCTGTGGAGAGGGTGGGCTGAAGGGGAGCTCCAGGTCCCATGGCCCTCAGACTCCGGACCTGCGTCAGGTCAGCTCCACCTGGAGCTCTCACAGAAGCCAGCTGGATGTCCTCGGCCGTCCTGTGGCTGGGGGGGGCGGGGCAGCCTGGCAGGGACACGTCCTGTGGCTGGGGGGTGGGGCAGCCTGGCAGGGACGTTCAGAGGACGTCCGGGAAGAGACCCGCTTCAGCTCTGCAGCCGGCAGACGAGTGTGGATGATTCAGAGACACGTGGATTTCATCACTGGGAAGCACGTGGGTTGACATGGGGGCTGGAGGACGTGAGGAGGGTTTTGTCTAAAAAAATCTGGATTTGGTTCAAGTCAAAAATGTGAGCGATAAATTGTGACACGTTTTCCGGGCCGTGCAGGCCTGTGTAGGACTCACAGAGCAGGGCCACCCAGGACTGAGGGGGATGAGGGGGTGCCGGCACGCAGCAGTCAGGGTTGGGTAACAAAATGGTTTTCCAGCGTCGTCTCTTTCAGCCCCAAACAGCTTCAGAAAGTGCTTCTGAGAGACGGGGACCCCTCCAAGGTCTCCAGGAATCTGGGTCAAGTGGGGAAACGGGCCCAGGTCCACTTTCCACAGCCCCACCCCCTTCATCTCTGGGTTCTGGGCAGGAGCTCAAGATACAGTCCAGGGATGACAGCTGGTCCCGTGGCAGGTGCTCGGGGGTGTGCCCCGCAGCCCCGCAGGCCTGAGAAAGCTGTCACCAGTGTCTGCGGAGGGCGGGCCGGGGGCGGGGGGTCCTGGTGGGGCACCAGAGTTATTACAGAACCAGCCGGGACTGCTGACTCCGGAATCAGCACCTCAGAGACTGCACCCCAGGCCTCCCTGCACCTGCACCGCTGGGGCCTCCCCTCCTCTGGGCGCCCTGACACCCTGCTCTGCGCCCCTGCCAGCCCCCAGCCCACTTCTATCACAGGTGCTCCCCAATTCCTTGCACCTGTCCCTTCGGCTTCTCTTCAGAGCGGCTGCCACCACCCGCCCTCAGGAAGCGTGGCCTCAAGGTATCGGCCACGGGGCTTGGTGGCCAGGCTGCCTTTGTGCAGTGCTGAGGCTTGGTGGCACGGGGGCCTGTCCCTGCGGCCCTGGGCTCTGGGCTCCGGGGTCTGTCTGCTGCCTGGCCCGGACAGCGCCCAGGCTAGGGAGGAGTGCTCCCTCCCCCAGACCTGCCCCGCAGGCCCCGGAGCCTCTCCGGAGGGCCCACCGCCCTATTTCTTGCTCACTTCAGGACAAACTGTGTCAAATTACAGGCTTGAGGCAATGATGTAGCTTTGCAACTCCATTTGCTGGTCCCAGGGCCGAACTGGGGTGCAGACCTTGGGTCCTCCGTGCACCCTTGGCAGGGAGTAGGTGACAAGCGTAAAGAGCTTAGAATGTCTCCTGGCCCGTGGTAAGCAGTCTTGTGTCCCCATTTGCCGCTCTGGGGCAGATTGTCTGTGGAGTGACCAACAGGCCCAGCGAGGGTGCAGGATCCACCGGAGAATAGACGGACGTGGCTGGGGAAGCGGGGCAGTGCCGCCTGGGAGGGCATGGGGTCACGCTTCCCCCACCCCGGCCCGCTGCGGTGTGCGGTCACCTGCAGCCGTGGATTACAGCGCCGCACGGGCGGGGGCAGCGGGAGCCCTCTCCGCTGCCCCACCGCCTCCAGGCTGGCGGCTGGGGGTGACTGCCCTCGGGGCCGGGGCCGCGACAGGAAGCCTGCGGGGCGCCCAGCCGTGCAGGCTCCTCTGTCTCCATGCGCTTGCGCTGTTTTCTGACACAGACTTTCAGAGCCTCCCTGGACACAAACACTGACATAGCTAGGCTGGCTCCGAAGTATTTCCACTGTGGGCCCCTTGGGTTTCTCATTTCTTCTTCTCTAAATGGCTAAGGATGGACCAGGGTGCATTTTTCCAGATTCCTCTTGGTACAACTCTCTTCTCCTTCTTGAAAGGCTTTTAACTTTTATTATTATTAAAACATTTTTAACAGCGGTCTGACAAGTGCCTCATGCAGCTCTGCTCGGCCCTGCTCTCCCCGCTGGTTCCCTGGCCCGCCCTCAGCTGCTGGCCGGGAGCAGCACAGACCCGAGGGCCAGACTCATTATTCCATTTTGTCAGCGTCGTGGAAAACATTTGCTTTCTGGAGGGTGACCCTGCTTTCAAGAGCCAACCTCTGGAGAAAACAGGACACAGAGGCTGGCTTTGGCTTTGAGGCCCAGAGAGGTCCGTGTCTTCATGTGCAGCCTGCGGCTCCATCTGGCGCAGGAGCCCCGTGAGGGTCAAGTTTGTCCAGGAGGTGCCCTTTCTCCTGCAAGAGCCGTGCCCAGCGGGCCACTGCTGGTGCACATGATGAGTCTGAGGTTACTGCTCTGTCCTGGCTACCTCCCTGGGCACGGGGTGAGGACCCGCTCCGGTGACCGGGCCGTGGGCAGGGGACAGAGGGAGCAATATTCCAGTGCAAAGCAGCTCGCTCCAGCACCTTGCCCAGATGGCTGGAGGTCAGGCCGGGCGTGCCTGTCATTCTGCCCGAGGAGGGCTTCCTGGCACCGGGATCTGGGGGGGGGAGGGGCGCACACCCTGGTGCTGTCCACGAGGGAGCCTCCGCCTGCCTGGCAGGCCACCGGGGATGCTAAGCAAGAATGGAAAATGAAACCCTGGCCTAGCCAGTCCCGTGACATCAGGTAGAACATTTTAAAATGGTTTCACGGAATTTAATCTTTTTTGGCATTTCAGTGAAAGCAAAGCCCCTTTCATAATGCCCCAAATTGGAGTCAACAAACACCGATGTGTCCTCTGGGCATGTCACGCGAAGTGGCCCGAATGGCCCCAGAGCCCCGGTACGCACTGTTTGGGGGGCAGACGCAGGGTGGAGTCCTGTGGGGACCGGACAGAGCCAGGGCCAGCGGAGTGGCCGGGGGAGGCCTGAACCCGACAGGCCGCGAACCTCTTGGACCCGTAGCTTCTTCGTCTGCAAGGTGGGCGTATGGACGGTATGTACGTCATTTACTCACGGGGACCCAACGAGATCATTGTGGACGTGAGGCCACAAAACTTAACTGAGCAAGGACAGACTGGGAGAAGGAGCACACAGCTTCTAAAACCAGTAGGGACTGATAATGTACAAGAAATTCCTTCCTTTCCATAAGAAAAAGACAGAAACCCCAGTGGGAAAAGGACAAATGACATAAACAGGTGATTTTCAGAAGGGTGGGTGTCAGGTGGATTTGCTGGAGCAACAGAGAGACCCCCCCCCAGAGCCCCGAGGCCCCCGTTTCTGCGCCAGGCGAGGGGCAGGCCGGGTTTACTCCCGCAGCAGCCCCGCCCAGGCGGAGGGTCCAGCAAGACCACAGGAGGGTCCAGGCCGCAGTCTGCGGGGCAGGACTCGCTCGCAGCTGGGGCAGGAGCGCGGGCCTCCCACGGCACCTGCACCCACGGTTTACAGCGGACCTGTCAGAGCAGGTGACCTTGGGCAGGGGGGAGCACGGGCCTGAGGAGCAGGGCCGAAGGGCAGACTGGGCAGAAAGGCCAGCACTGCCCACCTGGATCCAGAGCCAAGCACGATCAGCTTGGACTGGTGTCCCCACAGAAACAGGAGCGAGGGAGGAAGGGCCTGTCCTGCTGCTCACGGCAGACAGTGGCTTCTGTGTCTCTGCACCGTTGGCCAGTGAGGCGGGGCAGTGGGGCACTTTCGAGAGGGACTGGATGGGACTGTCTGGAGCCAGTCCCCTTAAGGGGCAGAGAGGAGAGGGTGCCTTCAGTCTCTGAGTCCTGATTCACATAAGTGGACCACACTGGGGACAGGCAGGTTCCAGGGGACAGAGGTGGGTCCTGTTTATGCCATCTTGAGATCAAGGGGCCTCCAGCTAGAGACATTTGTGTGCTGGAGAGATCTCTGGGGCCGCTGCAAACCCTAAAGCGCGGGGTGGGCTGGTCTTGTCTGACAGCTGTGGGTCCTGGCGCCCCCACTGGGCACCCGTCCTCACCCCCTGTGTCACACCGGAGCTTGAGATTCTGCAGCCAAGATGGCAGGCGTCCACTTCCCCAGGCATATGTGCAGTTGCCCGCCAGGGCCCCAGACATCCCGGCCCAGCGGGGCCACTGCTTTCTTGACGAGCTAAGCGTCAGGCACCCTGATGTGCAGAGAAGCCTTTACCAACCTAGTTGGCACCAGAGGCCAGGCCCTTGCCCTGTAGGCCCCCTGAAGACATCCAGGCCTCAAAGGCTGGCTGGCTTATCTCAGCCGTGGGGAGCGGGTCCGGCTTTCTGCAGCTATGGGACGGGACTGTGGTGTCCCTGGAGGACACTCAGGTCACCTGGAGGTGTGGGGAGCCGCTCCGATCTGTGCATCTCCCAGCGGGGTGTCCCGGGGGCCGGCGTGGCCTTTCCTGCACCGGACAATCCAAGATGTGGGTCCCTCCAAGAAGACACACGAACCACATCAGGAAGAAAGGTGCAAGGCCTGTGTGGCTCAAGCAGGAGTTCAGTCAGTGTGAGGGGCTCCGTCCGCCAGGGAGAAGCCCGAGTCCCTGAGTCCGAGGGAACGGCTTTGCTCTTCGGCTGGGAGAGTGTCATATCACAGCACGTGGCCGCCTTGCCTCCCGGCCCCGCGTGCACCACAGGGAGCAAGGAGACCGGCCCAGGACAGGACCCTGCTGGCCTCTGGGAAGGCCTTCGGCTGGACCCCGAGGGAAGGACCGAGGTGGCGAGGCGGGGCATTAATCCACCATCTGGGGAGGAGAATCCCTGGAAAGGGAAATCCTCTTAATCTAAATCCTATCTGCTTCCACTGAATTTACGATAACTTGGACAAAAGTGGATTGGAGTTTATCTTTTGTGTCCACTATTAGAAGCAGAGGGACCAATTTGCCACGCAAAACGTGAATATTAATACAACACTGCGTTGCCAACATCAACGTTGATTAAAACTCGTTTTCCGAGCAGAGAAGACATCAGCTCCACCGTGAGCACAGTGATGCTGGAGGAAAGCAGTATCGTGTTTATCCAGACCACAGTTGGCAACCAAAGCTGCTGCTGGACGTTCGAGTTGGGGGCGTCCCGATACTTGGCCTCTCCGGGGTGCAGTCCTGTTGTCCTAGCTCCGGGCCCGGGTGAGCTGTGCCCCTCGGCTGGGCCCGGGTGAGCTGTGCCCCTCGGCTGGGCCCCGGTGAGCTGTGCCCCTCTGCCGGGTCCGGGGCCTCCGCTTCTGTCCAGCAAAGTGTCACGGTGGCGGCACAGGACTGGGCCAGCACACTGGCCAGCTCCGGCTGGGATGGAGTGTGATGCGCCCCCCGCACTCGGTCACGCCCGGACCGGCCTCGCCGCCCGCAGCCTCCCGCTGCTCGGGCCCTTCTCCCAGCCCGGAGCCCCTCCGGGCCGCTGCCCCTGAGGCTGTCTGAGCAAGGAACGGGCGTGCATCTCCTCCCGCTCCAGAGCCTCCCCAGCCCGGCCATCCCCGCGGCTCTGGTTCCCATACGTGGCATCGGGCTCAGAGTTAAGCACCGTGCCTGGTGCCACACAGCGACGCGGTGGCAGAGCCAGGATTTGAACCAGATCTAGTTCCAATTCTTCCAAATCTCACACTTCCTTTTGCTTGAATGCAGCGTTTCTCAGACTGAAGGTGGTGACCCCCCTTCCAGGATGAGTCCTGTTCACAGGTCAGGCCAAGGAAATGTGTGGGACGCCAGGGTCCTGGTGAGGTCCTGGGGGCTGAGGCCGCAGAAGGTCTCCCGACAGGCGTACAGGGCAAACGGCTCCAGGGTCCCGGATGAACCCCCTCGGCCCCACCCTGCTTCCGGCGGCCGGGCTGAGGCGGAGCGAACCGCGCTCGCTGGCAGAGACGCTGGCGTCTGTGGGCAGTGACCTTCCCCCCCTGTGCCTCCCACTGCCCTCTTGGCACACCTCTGTTTATTGTCTCTGCGTCAGCTCACACCCTTTCCCCGGGCCTACTTCCTTCATAACAGGATGGTGGACCCGCCGCCGCTCAGGGCTGCTCCAGTTATGGAGAAGAAGCCCCCAGAAGCCCCCAGAAGCCCCCAGGGTGCAGAGGCGCCCACTCCTCAGGGCATCTCGGGGCTCGAGCATGTCCCCCTCTGTCCAGGCGCCTGGGATGGAGCTGCAGTCATTTGGAAATGTCCTGAGCGCACTGGCCTGGAGGCCTGGGTCTGTGCCCCTGATGCCGAGTCTTCAGTCTTGATTTTATTCATTAGTGGTTGAGAATGGTCTCCATGTTCAATCTTGCAAATGCCAGAAATTCTGGGCTCTCTGTGTTTCCTCTCGATTCTGCTGTAAGTTCCGCCATCCCTTTCCAAGCTCATTTTTCTCTTGAGATACTTTATCAAATGCAGTGGCAACAACTAATCTACCCTGGTGATATTTTGCTTGGAAAGCTCTTTGCCCGCAGCCACGATTGCGTTAGGTGTGTTTCCTGTTTTCCAGGTTATTGCAGGAACCGGTCTCCGTGATTCTTGTCGCCATTACGTAACACAGAGCCGTCACCCTCCAGCTTTCTAAAACAGCCTCTTCAGCTCAACCCCGTCGGCCAGCACCGCGACGGGACGGCGGGGGGTCGGCCATCTTGGTTCCCTTGGCTCACCAAGATGGCCGCCGGACCCCCAGACCTGTGGGTGCCAACGCCGCTTCAGTCGGGTTTGTGCCCGAAGAACTGAGCCCTGATTGCCCCTGATTGCAGAGTTTTTTTTTAATACATTTTCTACCGTTTTGTCTCCCACATAGGGGAGTACAAACACGCAGTGTGATTGAGCGGTCTCGTGCTACAAGGTCGTGATGGACGTCACGTCCGTGGAGAGCCAGGCTGCCTTGAGGTGTGTGTGTGTTCGTTTCTCATTCCTTAGGGAGGGGACCACACTGCAGGGTCTGCCCCCGGCCGCAGGCGGGGCTCAGCGGCCCCCCACCTCTCGGGACCGGGCAGACAGGCGGCAGCTCCCCTCATGTCCATCCCCTGGAGCAGGGCAGGGGCAGAAGAGGAGGGGCAGAAGTATGTCCTGCCTCTGAAAGCCGTGCTCAGAACCGGCCCGCTGCCCCCCTACCCACATCCCACCGGCCACAGCGATCCCGGGCCACGTGGAGGGGGAGCAGGGCGGGAGGGAGCTGCAGGTCAGCCTCAAGGGGGCCTCATCGTCCCTTTGCTCCAGAAGCCCTTGAATTTGCAGAGCAGAGGTGGGAGGGCAGAGCGCAGGGCTGGGCCGGCCTGGCACCAGCACGAGCTGGCGCTCACCAGGTGGCCCAGCAGCCTGCTCCCCGGAGTCCCAGAGCGGCTGCTCTCTGCTGTGAAACGGACGAGGGGTGTCCGGCACCCCGGATGACCAGGTGTCTGTCTTCGAGGTGCCCGCCTTGTGAGAGAGGCTGACAGACTTCACTTCCCAGGCCCTCACTCCCCCTCCATCTGGGGGGCGCCGGGGGCACCGAATCCAGTGCGGTCTCCAGCACTGAGCACCCGTCACGGGCCCGTCTCGTGTCCTCATGGCTCAGGGGACACTAGGTGTGGGCAGCAGAGGAGCAGGTGGAAGGCTGCGGTCTCTCAGGGTGTCAGACTGAGCCCCTTCCAAGAGCAGAGAAGCAGCCATCCAGCCATATCCGGTTAGATTGGGGTCTGGAGTCTCGGTGACGGCAGGGGGTCACTTCCCTGTCCGGTGGAGCCTGCAGACTCTAGAAACAACCCCAACGACCCTTGTGACACCCCCAGCTGCCTTCGCATGTCCTTGCTTTGTGCTGACAGTTCCATGTGACGCATTTAACACGCGGCTGCAGGAGGCGTGTCCCTTTCCTGATTCCGGTGACACTTAGAAAATGGGTCTTTGTGGGTGGAGTGAAGCAAGGGTCTTAATCCTGGATTAACTGAGCAGGCCCTAAATCCAATGGCATGTGTCCTATAAAAGCGAGGCAGGAGATTTTAGAAGAGGAGGAGGCACGTGAGGACCGGGGCAGAGGTGGGGGTGCAGCCACTAGCCTGGAAGGCAGTGTTACTGGAGCAGCGTGTGTGCTTGCAGTGCCGCGTGTCTGTGTGTGCTACAGTGTATGCGTGTACATGCATGTGCCATGGGTGTGCATGTGCGTGCGGGGTGTGTACCTACGTGCTCCGGAAAGAAAGCCAAGGGTGTGCCTGGACAACCTTTTGCTAGTCTGTTGGAAGGGCTGAACAGCGGGAGTATTCAGCCACAGAGATCTCTCTGGAGAGATTAGTACATGACTTGAGCAATCTCAGCAGAAGCCAGCAATGGAGACGGGATTGTCCAGACACGGGGAGGATGCTTGTGTCTGATGCCACGGGCCCCTGTGACCTATACAGGAGGCCACAGAGCTCACGGGAACATGACATCAGCAGGAGCATTGCGGCAGACTTTCAGCCTCTCAGAATCCTGCAGGCAGGAAACAGGCTGGGTTTAGCTGTGCCCACGTGCTCCCCTCGTGAAGGGAGGAAGGGCTGTCCAAGAGCGGAGCCATGAGCCCAGAGGGCCGAGCCGCAGAGGAGCCTGCTGAGGCCTGGAAATGGAATGTTTGCTCCCTGGGTTTTGAAATTGCATGGAACTAGTGACTCCCTTTTTCTTTTCATTTCCCCCCTTTTTGAATGGGAGTGTCTGTAACCATCAATATTGGCCTGTACAGTGTGCCCGCGGTGCACTTTGGGGGCAGGTAACTTGCTCCTGACTTGTGCGTGTTCACCGATGGAAAGGAAGGGCCTATCAGGAGGGATGCCTAGTTGGGGTTCGGAACTTTTGGATTGATTAGACTTAGGTGAGATTTTTGGATTTCAACTTGACTTCTAGGGATAGTGGGGCGGGTGAACGTACTTTACATGTGGGGTTTGCATGCGGGCCTTTGGAGGCCAGAGGGAAGGCTACAGTCAGCAGAATAATGGTCACCAAAGACGTCCACATCTTAATCCTGCAAACCTGTGAACTTGGCACGGCAGTCCACGTCAAGGGCAACTGTGCAGGGTGATTAAATGAAGGCCTGCAGGGTGGGGAGACCATGCCGGGTTTCCGGGGGGCCCCGTGCGTTAACAGGAGTCGTTGTAAGAGGGAAGCAGGAGGGTCAGTCAGGGAAGAGGAGATGCACAAGCAGGCTCAGTAGCAAGATGGCGGGTTCGAGGTGGAGGAGGGGGGGTGACGTGCATTTCCTTCATGGTCTCCAGAAGGGAAGCCGTTTTGTCGACACCTGATTTATCCCAAGGAAACCCATTTTGGACTTCAGAGTTGTAAGATAATAAAATTGTGTGCTTTTGAAGCACGAACACCGTGGTCATTGATCACAGCTGCACCGGGACACTAAGGCAGGGCCGGGCGACAGGAGAACCGCCAAGGCGGCTGCAGCACGGGACGGCCGTCGGCCACGTGCGGCGATGGCCCGGAAGTGGGGGTCTCGGAAGCCCCGGGACCCGTGCCGCTCCTGAGTGGGGGGAGCGCTCGTGCCCATGCTGCGGCCCCTCCCAGACCACGGCTGGGGATTCACGTCTGGGTTTGGCAAAACGGCAGCCGTGGAGCAAGGGCGTTTCTGGTGGGCCGTGGAGATGAAGCCTGACTAGGGAGGACGCACGAGAGGCCAGGAGGAGAGGAAGCAGGGCCAGCAAGGCGGTCCCGGGGGCTCACCTTACGCACGGGGAAGGCGGCCGTAGGGGGGCCGCGGGGGCGCACGAGAGCCGTTGAGTGGCCGAGTCAAGGGGAGCAGCGGGGGAAGGACCGGGGTCTCGTCCTCAAGAGCGTGGCCGCGGTGGGAGCCGGTGGGGCGGAAGTTCTCTCCGGATCGCCGCAGTGACATGGCAGCTACCCCCTCTTTGGCCGGATAATGTGCGAGCGGGCTTGAGGAATGCGCGCTCCACCCAGAGCCCGGGCTCGGCAGGAAGCAACGGTAACACGCGGCACACGCGGCCTCCGGATTGTTTGGTTGGAGAAATAATCTACCGCCCGACTAGTTTGTTTTCAGTTAGACAAACAGCCCGAGCCCGCCTGCCGTGGGAGGGCCGCCGGGCCGTTTGGAAGGCTCTCTGCAGCGCGAGGTCAGCTCTGTTTGACATCCCTGAGGCGCGAAGGGCGCTCTTAGAGCCACAGCGCCGCCGAGGCTGGGAGCCCCCTGGAGCCGCTCCGGGGCCCCGGCTCGAGAAGCCTTTTGGGCCCAGAGAGTCCACCCCAACGTCCAACATCTGCTGGTGCTGGTGGAAAACGAGGCTGGGGTTGTTTGGGTCAAGGGCCCCACCTGCCACCGTGATCCGGCGCTCCGCAGGGGACAGTCCTGAGAACCACAGCTCCGTTCCGCCCCGCCGTGCCCGTGGCAAGCCGCGTAGGCGTCTGTGTTCTGCGTACATTTAGACCCTTAGAGACCAGCGGCCCTGGACACGTCCTCTGTGCCTCTGTCCGTCTGCGTCTGAGAGCCTTCCGGGGGGGCCTTCCGGCTCCTCGCGTCGCTTCTCGTCGGAACAAACCCCTCCACCCCCTGCGCGTCGCGCACACCTCCAGCGGCTGAGATGTGTCATGCTTTCTATTTTATGCCTTTGCTTTGTTTTCTTCATCAAGCCGAGTCCAGCTTGGAGTCCTGTTTCCCCTGAGATGGTAGAAATGTGAATTTTGCGCACTTGGGAGATGCCCCTTCCTGGTCGTCAGGAAGCTTTGAATTCTGTGCCCCCCTGACCCCTGCCTCCTTGCTTCTCCTCCTCGCTACGGCCAAAACCTGGAATGCTCTTCCCTGGCATCCTTCTCACGGAGGCCACTTGGCACCTGCCGACCCCAGCCTGGCCTGACCTGAGCTCAGCAGGTGCATCTGTAAGTGGCCCATGGACTGTGTCCCTGTCTCCCTGCTGGAGGGTGTCCTTCAGGTCAGGGGTCTGTGTCTGCCCTAGGGGTCTGTCCCAAGCCCGAGGACAGGGTGGCTCACAGTCAGATAAGAGTAAGAAGCCACATAGCAAACCTTGGCCCCTCACGGATAAATGGGTCATGGCATTATGCAAATAAGGAAAGTAAGTCTGTATGAGTGCTCGTGGGCCTGTGGCCAGTACCCGGTTGGCTGGACACTGGTCCGTCCGTGTTCAGAGCCCACGTTTCCCACCACTATGCCACCCTGCTGCCTCCGAGCCTCTGGAACACCAACACACACCAGCACAAGCCCGTGCATGTCTATCTTAACTCCTGTCCTTTTGTCTGTCTATCCAGCCATCCGCAGTTTCTACACCTATAGTTAGACATTTATCTATCCACCCCTCTAGCCTATAATCTGTTCATCCACCTACCATACAATGAAACAGACACACACACTCACACACACGCACACACACACACACTCACACACACCCCTCGGTTCTCGAAGGTCCTCGCAGCTGCCTGTCTGGAGCCTCACTCAGCCCCCTGTCTGTCTGAGCCTCTGGGTGGCTGGCCGTCCCGGCCTCGCCCTCCTGCTCCTGCTCTGGGTCCTTCCTTGTTGGTTCTGCTCTCTTCCAGCAGGATTAGGGCCTCCCCCTCAAAGAACTTCACCCTGGTGTGCACTTCCGTCACCATTCCAGAGACGGTCACCCCCACGCCGTGTACAATGCACCGACCCCGGGGCCCGGCTGCGCACCTGCCAGGAACGGTGGTGACTGAGGAATTAGACCCTTCTCCTCATGACTCCGCGTCCACGGGAAAGGTGAAGGTGGCAGTAAAGAAAGCCACGAGACCAAGCGAGGAACTTCCCTCTTGGCCTCCCTGCATGGGGCACAGGCCTCGCTGGGGCCTCTGATTTGTGACTCTCGGGATGAGGGTGGAGCCCCGGTCCTGGAGCCCAGCCTGCTGGCCCAACACCAGCTGGGCCTGGGGGCAGCTAGCTCACATGGTGGCTTCCAGGGGACAGGGTCTTCCAAGGGTAGCCACGGGCGGAGGCTCCTTTGGATGGATGAAAACACTGATGCATGACTTCTGTCTCATATTTAAGTTATAATAGACTTCTGAAGTCACCCTCAATCCTTTTCTGGGTCAGAAACCACCTTTGTGCAAAGCAAAAATAAAGCCCTGTGTTTGTTTGATGCTAAGGCCTTAGGGTGAGTCTCTGGTCTCGGGGCTTTCCCGGGCTCCTGACGTCCCTGCAGCAGGGTGCTCTCCACAGGGAGGTCCTCCACAGTGGGCCAGGGGCGCAGAGGGGAGCCGGTGGCCGAGGGGTGTCCCTCGCCTCTGGTCCTTTCCATCCTGTCCATCCTCCTTAAACCCCTCTCTGCTGGCGGAGGGATGTGGGGGTGCCAGATGCTGAGGCCTCATGGAGGGAAAGCCAGGCCCTGCTGGGACAGGAAGGGCAGAGGACCAGAGATGGCCAGCCCTGGGGCCCTAAGCTGCTGGGGCGCTTCCGTGTGGTGAAGGTGGTGGGGAAAAACACGGGGCAGGGCACAGCGCTTCCTCTCCCTGGCAGGGGGGTGAGCCCACAAAAGGCCACCAGTGCCCAAGTCAAGGGCGTTTCCGGGCAGCCTGGTCTCAGGCAGAGGCCTCAGAGCCTCCAGGATGATCTCGTTGGAATTGGAACAGGTCATCAAAGCATGTGAGACTCCGGCCCACCACACCGGCCACTTGGAGTGTCAGGGAGGGGCCGGGCCCCTCTTTGGGTAGACGCCATGGTCACTGGGAGCTTTGGCCAGAGGTGTAGCCATGCCTGCACTGTAGGAGCATAACCCCAGAAAGGCGCAAGTGTCACGTCTGTGTTTCCCAAATAGAAGGTGAGGAGAGACCAATAGTGTCAACTCCACAGAGGGACGATGACATAGACCCCCAACATTTGTGACCGACCTCAATTACAGAGTCACCCCAGGGCCGAATGGATTTAAGGAAGGTAGAATCCTCCGGACCACGTTCCCTCCAGCATGCTGGTCCCAGGAGCCTGGCTCTCTCCAGCTGTGGGCCCTGGGCAGACCTCCCCCCTCTGTGAACTGGGGTGGGGCAGTTGTGAGGCCCTGGGCAGACCTCCCCCCTCTGTGAACTGGGGTGGGGCAGCTGTGGGGCCCTGGGCAGACCTCCCCCCTCTGTGAACTGGGGTGAGGCAGCTGTGGGCAGAGCTCTGGCCTTGGAAGGCTCGCACGCTGCCCATAAGCCCTGGTCAGAATCGCTCAAAACTAGGCTCCAAACGCAGCCCCCCTCCTTGACCACTATGCCTCATGAGCCACACAGAGCTGCTGCACAGAGCCTTGGAGCCCAGCCCTGGTGCACGTGTGCAAGCATGTATGTGTGTGCCCACACATGTGTGTGCATATGTGTCTGTGGGAGTGCATATGTGTGTGCATGTGCATGTGTTAAAATGCTTCAGAGTAAGAGCAGCCTGGGAACCCCGGGTTGGACGGGACGTGGTCCGGTCTGGAGGGCCCTCCCGGGGCCGTGTGGGCGTGGGTAGGGCCGAGGCCGCAGGAAGAGCCTGCTGCCCTGGAGCGTGTGGGGGATGATGTTTCTCACGTACTTTACTTCCGGTCTGTAACACATGTGAATGTCCTGAAATTTTAAAAATTGTTAGTCCTCATAAGAATAAGGGTTGCTGGATCGAAGCCCTCCCCCACCACCCGTCCCCGGCTGCGTGAATGTGTCCTTCCTCGTCTGCCCCAGGGCCCTGGACGGACACCCCGTCCCTCGTCAGCCGTGCCTCTGGGGCGGCCACTCGGACCAGTGCGGTCTCCCTCGGGCGCCCTCAGGGAAGTGTCCACACCCCGGGCCTGCCTGGCCCCCTCGCTCTCTGAGTCCCCCAAGCCTCTTCTCAGGACCGGGGGAGGAGCGGCCCTGGGAGCCTGGGGCTTGCTGCCACCCAAGTCAGGAGCGACGGGTGTCATCAGAAGTCCTCGGGAAGGACAAACTTGACCAAGACCCCCTCTCGGGGGGCCCTGAGGATGGACACTCTCCTCAGAGGGTCAAAGACAGCGCTGGCTCCTGGGCTCCCTTGCCAGCCAGGCCTTGCTCCGTGCTCTGGCAATTAGCATTCAGACCCTGGCTCCTGCCCAGGTGGGAAGGACCCGAGGGCCCCTGTGCATGACAGAGGGCTCTGTCTGTGCATGTCCCCAGCACAGCATGTAACCTTGGGAGGATCGGTTTCTGCCTGGAGCATGGCCTTGGGTGGAGCTAGGGGCTTCCCAGGTCAGGATGGAGCAGAGGCCAAGGAATGAGGAGCCCGGGCTGCATGGGGCAACTTGGGGGGCCTCGGAGTTGGGGGGGGGCAGAGTATGGTCCGCAGGTGCAGAGCGGCCGGGCAGGGCCACAACCACAAGGTAGGAGTTGGAAAAGGGGTCCAGTGTGCCTCACCCCCAAGGGCCATCTGGAGCCAGCACACTCTGGGTGGGCACTGCTGGGGCGGTGGTCTGGGCACCATCCCTAGGCCTGGGTGGGCCTGGCCGTGTTCACAAACAGAGCCTGGGGGACCCTTGGACTGGTGGGCCCCAGCTGCTTCCCGTGGCCGGCCCGGCAGCTCCGTGGGTCTGCCCTCCTGGTCTGAGCTCATGACCACGTCCCAGGAAGCCAGTACCCTCTCCGCCTGGCACCTCTTGGGTGAGCTGAGCACAACCACCGCTCCACAGGGCAAGACCCGATGCTGACGAGCGAGGAGGGGACCTGTCCCTGGTGAGGACGGAGGCCCTCCGGGGCTGGGCACGGGAGAGGAGGGGGTTTTTCTGGCTGGGGTGGGAGAAGCTTTGAGATCAAGGCCAAGGCCAGGATCCAGAAAGACCTCCAGAATTGCAAGGGGTCATTCACCTTGGGTGTGAGAAGCAAGGTCTGCGAGAATGGCTAGGCCAGTTAGGGGAGCTTCTGCTTCTTAGGTGGGGCGGGGCGGGGCGGGGCTGGGAGACCCCAGGCCCACTGTGGTTGTGTCCGGGCTTGTGGAAAAACTCACCTGCCTGTGGGTCAGGAGCCTAGGGGAGATGGTGGGGCTCAGCTGAGGTGCAGGAGGATGGAGGTGGGGACTGGGCGGGGGCCCTTGCCAGCCAGGGGTCTCTGCTTCTGCCTGGAGGCCAGCACCTTCCGCTGAGCCGGCTCCGGGGCGGGGATTCAGGCTGGTTTGGGTTTCGCTGGAATGTCCGTCTGTTGTTCTTTGATGGAATTCAGGACCGCGGGCCAGCGTGTGCTCCTTCCACAGGGCAGGGCTGGTCTGTGCCCCGTGGGGGGTGGGGAGCGGGTTTGTGGGGGCAACACAAACCAACAGGGTCCAACAGCTGTGGGACGTGGAAGGATCCACGTGGCCTCAGGAAGAAATCTCGGCTTCCAGGGCCTCTGACACCCAGGCCCCTCCTTGCTCCCAACAGGAACCCCAGGCCCGGGGCACCACTGGGTCACGCCCTGGGGCTCTCCCAGTCCTCCCGGCCCCTCCCCCAGGCCCTGTGGTCTCCGCCACTGGGGGAAACGGGCCTGTGTCTGGGACAGGACCCCAGTTTGTGGTTATTCTTTGAGACACGCCCCTAGCTGGGGAGGAGAGGTCACCCTCGCCCTTGGCTCGGGGTGGGAGACGGTCTCTGGTCCAGGGTAACCTACATGGTATTTTATGTTAAAGTTCCAGGACCATGTTCGCGGCCCAGCCAAATCCTGCCTCCCCTTGGCGGCTCTGAGACCTGTCTCGTCTGAGAACACCAGGTGAGGGGGTCTGGGGCGCCCTGACTTGGGGGTGACGGGAAGCCAGGCACCCTCACCCACTGAGGCTGCTCTGCAGAGAGGTGGGGGCCCGGGGGTCACCCCGTGGGAAAGCCTGGACCTGCTGCTGCTAGGGGGCAGGGTGGGCGTGTGGGGGTGGCAAGTAAGTGCCCCGCTGCGTGCCCCCAGCCGCAGGCTCTCCTCTCCCGACTCCGCGTCTCCCCTCAGGGATGCCCCTCTGTCTCGGGCTGGGCTGTGTGTGCAGGCGCTCTTCGTCTGGCCAGGTATGGCACACAGTAGGCCCTTCAGCAGCCCATCCAGGGATTCACGTCACGGTGTTTGATCGAGCAGCTGTGGTGCCGTTCAAGGGCGGCCACAGGCTGTTTGTGAGGAGCGGCCTGTCTGACCTGCAGGGTGAGCGGGGGCGGGCCAGGCAGTGGGAGAGGGGTGTAGGAGGGAGGGAGGCAGGCTTCCCAGGTGAGTGGGGCCAAGCAGTCAGTGCCCTGGTGCCCTTGGGGCATGCACCCTCCAGCTGGCGAATGTGTGCGGGGTTGGGTCCCCAGCCCATCACATGCGGGTGCCCCTTGGAGGTCCCAGTAGGTTTCCGGGCCAGCCAGAGGGAAGCGCCCTCAGCATGTCCTTCTCAAAGCCAGCTGTGCCGTGAAGGCCAGGCCCGGCCAGCGCGGTGGGAGGGAGGAGGGAGTCGTGCAGCCCCGGAGCCCCGGGGGACGGGTGCAGCACCGTAGGCTCCTGGGTCATGGGGGATGTAGTGTAGGCCCACGGGGGATGTGTGGGGTCCTGTGGGTTGGTGGGTTATAGGGGGCGTGGCTCTGACTGTGAGCTGGGGTCCTGGGAGGCAGCCAGCGGGGGGTGTGTGGCAGATGCCATTTGGCCTGGATGTTCACCGTGTCCCTGTGGTTCCCTCTGGAGAAGACTCCGTGGAGGCCGCCAGGAGAGAGGTGACGGGTAAGCGTGGAGGGAAGGGACAGCCTCCGGAAGTATCCTGAGGTCCAACGGGAAGCAGAGGGAATGGGAGTGCAGGGGGGCCCTGGAGACCCACGTCAGGCATCAGGGCCCCACACAGGCATGGACGCGGCTAAGGGGCAGGGGGCCCGATGTGGCTGAGTTCCCAGGGCTGCACCGTATCCACCCACCACTGAGAGTTTGGCCTGTGGCCTGTTAGGCCATCAGTGGGCAGAGGGTCCTTCCCCGGGCTGATCAGGCCCCATGGTACCCGGGCAAGTGCGGAGGGATGGGCAGTGTCCTATGTGTAGGTCAGGAACCTGGGGCTGAGGAAGGCTGGATGGCGGCCCCTCCCTCACATCCCCAGCCCCCTCCACAGCCCACCACTTCCCCTGCCCGCCCGCCCGGGGGCCCAGAGAACGGGGGCTGGAGAAGCATCTGGAACAAGTCCCACGCTATTTCCCAGGGAAGGGCCACACCCCTCCTCGGACCCTGCTCCGATTCATGAGATGGGAACCCTGCCCAGGCCGCCCACCCTGTCCAGGACGGTCTGAGTACAAAGCGCATTTCACAGGCATCTGGATCAAATAACTGGCTGATAGCGTGTATAAATTCGAGTCAAAACTCCGGAAGGCAGAGCCACCACAATTCATTCCAGTGTGATGCACACAGCAGAGGCCGTGGCTCCCTGAGATTTAAAATCAGCCCAGAGAGGGCCCCTGGGCGGCGCAGTCAGTTAAGCATCTGGCTTCGGCTCAGGTCATGATCTCGCGGTCCATGGGTTCGAGCCCCGCGTCGGGCTCTGTGCTGACAACTCAGAGCCTGGAGCTGCTTCAGATTCTGTGTCTCCTTCTCTCTCTCTGCCCCTCCCCTGTTCACTCTCTGTGTGTGTGTCTCTCTTGCTTTCTGTCTCTCTCTCAAAAATAAGTAAACATGAAAAAATATTTTTAACCAATTCTGAGAAGGGTCATGAGATGCCCCTGCAAACTTTGCCCCCGAGGCCCAGAGGGAGGAGCAAGTGATAGACCTCCCAGTGCCAGGGCGGGGGCTGGGGCCGGGGGGGGACACCTGCCCGCAGAGCACAGCTGAGTCGGTGCCTGAGCCCCCGCGGCCGCCAGGCCCCAAGCCAACCCTTATGTGTGTGCTGAGCCCACAGGTGTGAGTTTTCATCGGCCACCTCCTTGCTGTGTGAGCTCGCTGAGCCTGTTAACCCTCTCTGGGCCTTCACCTCCCCGTCTGGGCCTCGTGAGCACTGAGCAGAGGAGGCCCAGAAGTCCTGGCTGGGGCAGGAAGGGGCGGGCACTCGCTGGAAGGGTCCAAGACATTAAGGACGGAGGACACGCAGTGGCCTGGTGGGTGGCCATGGAAGCCTGAGGGAAGAGATAGCGGGGGAGGGGGGGCCGTCAGTGACGGACCAGGATGGGAACCAGGCCTGGAGGGGCAAGGTGGGGTGGGGGGTCCTGAAACAAAACAGGAAGGGGTGGGTGGGGTACCCGAATGCCTGTCCCGATAGTGGGGTGCGGCAGAAAGACACACAGCTCCCCGAGACCAGGAGGGTTAGGTCCTGCTGCCCAGCCTGTGTCACCAGGTTTGACAGTGACCCCTTAGAGTCGAGGGCAGGCTACCGTGTCCCAGCCACGCCTCCACGGTCCCTCAGGGCACTGGACACAGGGTCTGGAGGTGGGGACAGCCTGCCTGCCGGGCACCCAGCCAGGTGGGGCTCCTGCGGGGAGGGTCCGTGTTCTCCAGGACCCCTGCTCTTCCCAGAAGGCGGAGGCTCAGGGCTGGTCCTTGGGCGGCTGTTCTCAGGCCTCACCGCACCCAGGAGCGCTGGGTGAAGACGCCGGCCCAGGGCGGGCTCTCAGAGTGCGTGCGTGTCCGTTTCTGGTCGAGGCTCCCACTCGCTGACTCCCACCCTTGCGTGTGGTTTGTGCATGCACCCCTTTTTCTCACCCACATCTTGTCACCGAACGTGTTTGAACTTCTCATTCCTGTGATTGATATGGAGATGGAATAAGTTGTTGTGTTCATTAAGGTGTTCTATGTATTTTTTGTTCTCCTTTGCCACTTTTCTGTTGGGTTGTTGGTTTTTTCTTACTAATTTGTGGGTGCTCTTTACATATGATATCAGCATTCATTCTTAGCTTGCAGATATTTGTCCCAGCCTGCTGCTTAGCATTTTAGCTTTCTAGCGATGTTTTCTCCATCGCATACAAGTCCTCAAATTTTTTGTAGTCAAGTCCGTCAAGAGTTTCCTTCAGGCTTGGATTTTGCGTCTTGCCTCTTTTCCTGGGAGTGTGCACTTTTCTCTTGCATTCTCTTCCAGTTCTTCTATAATTATACTTTTTGCCTTGAATCTATCTGAGTTTATTTTGGGGATGGGGTGAGACAGAGTGGAACCATTTTTCCACATTAAATCTGAGATATCAGGAGCCCCAGAGGACACAAATTATAGCGTAGGGGCTTGGAGCTCAGGCTTCGGAGCCAGGCTTGCTGGGCTGGAGTCCATGCCCTGCCCTGCCCCATCCAGCGGGGTGCCGGTCCCTTGTGGCGCCAATTCCAGCCTCCGTTTCCTCTTCTCCAGAAGGGCTCTTGTCTAGCGTGAACAGGCACTTTGAATGCATTAGGTCCTGGGGTCCCCCCAGCCTCCAAGCAGTGCCCAGACCCTGGGGTCTCCACCTCTTCCTGCTTCTTCCAGAAGAGAGAAGGATGGGCAGGGCTGGGAAGGGAAGAAGATGGCAGCCTCCAGGGGAGGGAGACCAGCACCTGAGGGCACCCTGATGGCCTCGGGCTCGAGATGTCCCCACCAGGCTGCTGGGGGCTGCTGAGGAGAAAACAGTCACAGTGCGGTCATGCCCAGCCGGATTTTGACAAGCCCAGAGAGGCCCTGAGAACTGGAAATGGGTGTAAGGAGGGAGCATGGGGCTGGGGGCAGGAACAGGGCTGCTGAGGGGGCCTCCGGCTGGCACCCAGGGTCAAGTGTTCTCACCTGTTAAAGCCAGTAATGGCACTAGCCTTCCCTGCTCTGTGGGACATGCAGCTTCCCCACCGGCCCCTGGGGGCTAAGCTCTGGGGGCGGAGGGATAATGTGGACGCCCTCTCTTGGGGTCTGGCTCCTGGGGGACACCCCGCCATGGTCTGGTCTGACCCCGGGCTGGGCGGCAGCCTCTCGCCCCGGGTTCAGGTTCGTTGGGGATGCCTCGGGGCTCCCTCGGCTACGCCAACCCTAAACCCCCACATTTTGCATCTTGCATCTGTGTTCCTGAGAGCTCACGAGTTCCTCGGATCAGCCTCTGGGACTGGCCCCGGGGCCCCTCTGCCCTCCTGCAGCTCCTCCTTGCCGGCGGCCTGCTGTTTCCCTGCTCAGAGCCGCCCCGCAGCCTGGCGCCGCCGGCGCGGGACTGTGGCAGAGAGCCTGGGGCCAGGACGGTGGGCGTTAAAAACAGCAGCAGACTGGTTGCTAATTTGGGCCAGAGTGAGTGAGGGGAGAGGCTAGGAAGAGTGAGAGAGTCAGGGGCCTGCGTGAGAGCAGGAGCCGAGGGCACACTGGGGAGACTGAGTCAGGACCCCCCAGGCCACCACTGCCTGGGGCGCACCACGCGGGCCTGGGCTGCTGCGGGACAGAGCCTGACCAGGAGGCGGGAGCCACAGACCCAAACCGGCCGGTGGGACCCCTCCCCCGAGCCTCTCGTGGTCTGAAAACGGAGGGGATGTGCTAGCTGCCCACAGAGTCCTGAAGAGACCCTCGCCTCACGGACAGGCACTAAAGGTGGCCCTTGGCCCCGGGGGGCCCCCGCAGCCCTGCCAGTCGCTATGGCCTGGTGCCCACGGCGCAGGAACCAGCTCGATGCGGTCAGTGCTGGAGGCCTGGGAGCAACAGCAGATGGAACGCTCTTTCTCGAAATGGGCCGGGCAGGTCCTACGGAAGGCGGTGACACTGAGTGATACTTGACAGAGTGCGTGGCACCGCCTGCCTGACATTTCCAACTTGATTAATTTTTGCAAGAGACGGGCTCCCCCGCTGCTCCGCGGTGGTGGATACTGCTGAGCCGAGCATGGTTGCAACACTTT
The DNA here is from genome assembly GCF_006229205.1 of Suricata suricatta. NCBI lineage: Eukaryota > Metazoa > Chordata > Mammalia > Carnivora > Herpestidae > Suricata > Suricata suricatta. The sequence continues at coordinate 57,977,850 of NC_043716.1, read as the reverse complement.
CCTGTAAAATGGACTAAAACAGAAGTTGATGTCTTCCTCATACACGAAATACATAAATCAGTTAAAAATAGTTCCCTGAGCGGATGTGATGGTGGCGCGGCTGTCACAGGAAGCACATGAATCAGGCTCATCCCCACTGGCAGGAAAGTGGAGGCAGAGTCCGCGATGTCTGGGCCCCTCCTCAGGGGGCTCGGGGGGCAGGGCCCTCCCCAGGCAGGGCTCCCGGAGGACGGCTAACGCGGAGCCGTGTGCGTCTGCCTACGTAGCTCACATTGGGTGCGTATTTCCTGGGTCAGACCTCCCACCCGCCACAGGAGCAGCCCGGAGACACCCATGCAGGCGCCTCGCTGGTGTGCCTGGCCCCGGGACACTCCGGAGGATGTCCAGGCCGGTCTGCCTGGCGGGACGCCAGCAGCTGCGTGGAGCCCGTGTCCCCCTGGGCCCCGCAAGGCCTCTGGCTCACTTGTGAAGATCCACAGCTAGGAGCACCGCACCGAGAGCTCACACCGTCCCCTGCAGTCACTGGAGACCCAGGTGTCAGCGCTGAGGATGGCGCGGCACCCGCAGAGCGCCAGCTGCTGTGAAGGACAGGATGGGGGCTGTGAGGTGGCAGAGCAGTGGCCCGGCCCACCCGGAATGGCCCCGAGCATCACAGTATGTGAAGTGGACGGACAAGATTGAGCTGACCCTCACCCCGACTGTGACTCCCCCACTGCTCCCTCCGGAAGCCACATCTCCCCTGGGAGGCGTTCTCCTGCTGGAGGAGACCCTCTGTAGGCAACTTGGGCAGAGACGCCCAGCCCTCGACTCTTAGAAGAATGCAGAGGTGCCCCTCCTCCACCCCTCCAGCAGCACTCGCTGCTTCCAGCATCTTCTCTGGCTGCACAGGAGGGGAGTGCCCGGAGCCTGCAGAGGTGACCCGCAGGCCACTCTGGTTCTGTACGGAGTGGCTGCAGCTCTCAAAGCCACATTCTGCAGATTGAGGAAGGGCCCCTGTGGGAGGTGGTGGCCAGCAAGTGAGCCTTCGGTGCTGCTACCAAGGGCCATTCAGTCAAGTACATGTCCTCTCTCTCGCTGGAGCCAGATCAGGGCCGAGCGCGGGAACGGCCCCTCAGCAGAAGAGAGAGCAGAGTCAGAGCGGTGGCTCACAGCAGTGGGGGCTCGCCCCTGCCATCAGCTCTCGGGGACCCCTCCAGCTTGGGACGGTCCTCCTCTGTGGGGTCCTTGACACCTTGTGGGATGAGCCCCTTCAGATACGCCAGGGACCCCCGAGCGGGGCAGCAGCTTCCAAAGCAGGCTGACACGGGTTCTCGCTGTGAGGTCCGCAGGCGCACCCGGACACGGCTTCTCGGTGTGAGGTCCGCAGGGTGCACCCGGACACGGGTTCTCGCTGTGAGGTCCGCAGGGAGCACCCGGACACGGGTTCTCGCTGTGAGGTCCGCAGGGCGCACCCGGACACGGGTTCTCG
>NC_043716.1:57971840-57976282 GCF_006229205.1 Suricata suricatta | reverse complement strand
ATCCATCCATCCATCCATCCATCCATCCATCCCTCCATCCATCCATCCATCCATCCATCTATCCATCCCTCCATCCATCCATCCATCTATCTATCCATCCATCCATCCATCCATCCATCCATCCATCCATTCCTCCATCCATCCGTCCATCTGTCCATCTATCCATCCATCCATCTATCTATCCATCCATCCATCCCTCCATCCCTCCCTCCCTCCATCCATCATCTATGTATCCATCTATTATCTAGTCATCTATGAGTCATTTATCCATCCATCTATCCACTTATCATCTCTCATCTCTCTACCTATCTACTTATCTATCATCTGTCTGTCCACTTGTCATCTCTCTACTGTCTTTCATCTGTGTGTCATCTATCCGTCTATCTTCTCCTATCTGTCCATCTATGATCTATTGTGTCTATCCATCTAAGTGTCACTGATCTATCCATTTATCTATCAGCTATTAACTATGTATTACCTACCTACCTACCATCTACCATCTGTCTACCTCTCCGTCTGTCCATCCATCGACCTGTTATCTATCATCTGGGAGCTTGGCTGAACCACAGGTTTTGAAGTCACGTCGTCACGCAGCCTGGTTTTACTCGTAGGCCTGTGAGTGAGACAGAGGACGGGAGCCTCGAAGAGAGAAGGCAGCGCAGCTCTGTGGGGGCGGGTTGTTTCCAAAGGTGCCGCCCGCAGCTCCGAGATTCGCGGGAGTGGAGGCGGCTGCTGGCCTCCCAGGCCCTTCTCTGGGCCCAGCCGGCGAGAGGCCTGCGCCCCAGCCTGTCCCCTCAGAAGCCGGCCAGCCGCATTCAGGACAAAGAAGCTGGGAAAAGTCAGGGCCGCGCCAGGGGGTGAAATCTGGGAGTCTTCAACCCCAAGAGGAACTCCGGTAAGGGGGGAACTCGCCGGGGCTGGGTGGGGAAGCAGGGGCCGAGGTTCGGGGCGGAAACAGACGCCAGAGCGTCCCATTGCGGCTGAGTCCTGGGGGCCGGAGATCCGGCTCAAACTTTCGTACTTTCTTGGTGAACTGCTACTTTCACACTGGTGTTTTTGGTTAGAGTTAGCTTTTCTGAAGAGCTACACCAAGCTCCTGAAGAGCGGGACAAAGGAACGGTCCCCAGGAGTGTCCCCAGTGGAGGGGTGGCCATTGTCCCCTGGGTCCTTGAGGCTTGTAGAGCTGAGCAGAAGAATCAGAAAAGACCAAAGGCAGAGAGAAAGAGAGGCACCAAGTGGCAGTCAGAGGGTATGCCTATAAGCCGCACACAACTCGGAGCAGACTCCTCAACGTGGTTCTTTTCCACGGTCCACAGCCTGCTCGCTCTGCATCCAACAAGGGTCACTCCTTGGGGTGGAGGTCAGGCCTCCTGCCCCTTCCCCTGAGCTCCTGGAGTGTCTGCGGGGTTGTCGGCCACTCCATGGAAGCCTGTGTGTGGTGGGTTACAAGCCCCACGGCAGGGGGCGCCTGGGGGACTTGGCTGAGCGTCCAGCCCTTGGCCTCGGCTCAGGTCACGGACCCAGGGTCATGGGATCAAGCCCCGTGTGGGGCTGCACGCTGATTCTTTCTCTTCTCTCCCTCTTGCCCCGCCCCTCCCCAGCCCACGTGCCCTTTCCCTCTGAAAACCCATGGGCTGATGCTTTGCCTCATGTGGACCCTGCATGAGATGTCACAACTCTGGGGTCCACAAAGGGACTACGGGAGGGGAGGGAAGGGGAGGGACGGGTCACTATGGCTCAGCTTCCGCCCTCCAGTACCTGTCCGCTCCCCAAACTAGGTCTGGGACAGAGCCTGGTACCTGGCACCAAACCTTTGCTTCCGTCCTTCCTGACTCCCTAGCAACGGGGGGCCAGCTTCCTGGCCCTGGCAGCCTGTACCCCACCCTTGTCTGAAGGTGTCCTGGGACGCCGTGACCCTGGGTCTGGGGAGCCCCCCAGGGCTGGTACCTGGCCAGCAGGCAGCTCCGCAGGAGTGCCTGAGATGCAGCAGCCTGGGCTTTCAACCAGCGGGACCCCTACCCGCAGAGCCCTGGCTGGAGACCCGTGCGCGGGGTGGAGCGGGCGGAGGGAGGCGCAGGCTGCGGCGCAGGCAGGGCGGTGCCGGCGGGAGCCATCTCCAGGCAGAGGCCGGAGCTGGGGGAAGCTGTCCGCCACTTTCCTGCTTTGTCTTCCTCCGTGCACATCCCAAGCCCAGTGCTTTGGGTGTGGCTGCATTTAAGCAGCGTGGACAGCCTTTGATGCCAGTTTCACAGATGAGAAAGCGGAGGCTCAGCTGGGGGCAGGACCCAGGGTGCACGACTGCATGCAGCTCGCTCCGCGGCCCCGGGGGTGTTTCATCATTTCCTCCCCCAAGTCCCGCGGGCTCAGGTCCGCCGGCGGCCTGTCCGCAGTGTGCGTCATGCAGACACAGGAGTGTCTGTGTGCACATTGAGTGTGCAAGAGATGGGCTTGCGTTCTGTGTGTGTGTGTGTGTGGTGAGTGTGTCCGGGTACGTGTGTGCCAGGCGTGCGTGTCTGTGTATTCGAGCGTGTGCGCGTGGTCCTGGGTCCATCTGAGCCTGTGAGCTGCATCCCTTCCTCTAAGATATTCAGACAAACCGTCTCACAAACATGTCCCCAGGGCGGCTCTCACCGTGTCCCCTGCACAAGGGGCACCAGCATCTGCGACAGGGAGGCGGTGGCTCCTCGGGTAGGAGACCTCAGTGCCTCCTGGCTGACACTGCAGGTACCCCAGACGTGGTGACGGTTCTCGGAAGGGGTGACGGGTGAAATTCGGCACCTTCCCTCCGCTCTCAGAAGCAGCAGTAACTTTGCTCTCATTCAGCAGAAAGCCCGAGCGTCTTGGTTTGGATGTCATGTGGCCCGGCTTCCTGGAGCCAGAGGGTGACTCAGCGGCAGAGAGCTCTGAGTTGTCCCCCGCCCGCCCACAGCCCCCAGAGGCCCCCACATCGTGGGTGTGCCTGGCCCGGCACACACGTCCTGTTCCCCGGCTGCCTCCCTGACCTCCCCAGGACACCCTGCCACCTGCTGCCTTCCCGGGGTGCCCCCCGCGCCTCATGGCCTTCAGGAGACACGGGGAAGGGAGGATAGGCCTGCAGAGCGCCCCCCCATGGGTGATTGGGGCAAGCTGGGCACTGGTGGCGGAGGACCCAGCACCCTCCCCAAGGGGCCAGACAATGCCGTGTGCTGACACACAAACATTCTGGATGTCTCTCGGGGAAACACGAAGGTGGAGGGCACTGGCATGCTAAGGGTTGAGAGAGGAGGGGCTGGAGGGTCACCGAGCCAAGGCCAAGGGGCCAGGGGGCCCGGCAAGGCGGCTGGTCTCCCGGGCTTCCGGACACCCTGCGAGGCTGGTGTCTCTATCTGTGTTGAACCAGGAGGTCTGAGCTGCAGGCCCTGGCCGGCCCGCACTGAGAGGTGTTTTAAAATCCACAACAGAAGAAAGGCACGAGGAAGAAATGCCAGGAAGGCCCGCTGTGAGAGGAGACCCCAGATGTGTGTGCGTTGTTCACAGAACCAAGCTCGAGGGGGACGGGAGACCGTGAACAGAAACCTGAACACCCACAGGTCCGCCCGGCGCACCCAGAAAGGGAGACTCGAGGGTGCCCCAGCGTGCCCCCGAGCGTGCCCGGTGGGTAGGTGGCAAGCAGGCCGTGGGCACCCTGCATGCCTGCCGTGGGAATACGTCCTCGGACCCTAGACTTCATCCGCTCTCGGGACAGGACGGGCCCAAGCCCGCGTGTCCGGGCGCCCCAGGAGAGGGTGCAGAGCTCTGGGAAGCATGTGAGTGGGAGAACGGGGCCCACCAAGACCTCCACCCACCCAACCCCTCACCCACACCTCCCTGCCCAGACCCTCAATCCCCCCAGGGCCTCTGGCCACATGTCCTGCACTCCAGCCCAGCTTGGCCGTGCCTCATCCACGGGGCGTTGGGTGGGCTGCTCTCTGGGGAGCGCGGGAAGGGGACCTGGAGCCCAGAGTGCACCCTCCTCTGTGTGGATGAGAAAGGCTGCTGGCCGTCGGGACAGGGCTCTGTGCTCCTGGGACCCGGGAAGCCACCCCTGGCCTCGAGAAGGTCTGCCCTCCCCACCCCCTCCAGGCCAGTGTCTGTTCAGAGGAGCCCCAAAGGATGCTCAGCATTGACACTGCCTCCATCAGGTCAACAGAAGTCAGTGCTGCCCGGCCTGTCCCTTCTGGCAGGAGGGTGGCTGGGGTACGGGTGGGAAATGAACACTGGTCGATCCTCAACACCGCCGCTCCGTGAGAACGCGCCGGGACCAAGCTGCACGCGCCCTGCTGCTCACAGAATGAGACGTCCGGGTGCGCCCTGCGGACCTCACAGCGAGAACCCGTGTCCGGGTGCGCCCTGCGGACCTCACACCGAGAACCCGTGTCCGGGTGCGCCCTGCGGACCTCACAGCGAGAACCCGTGTCCGGGTG
>NC_043716.1:57960702-57971740 GCF_006229205.1 Suricata suricatta | reverse complement strand
GATGGATGGATGGATGGATAGATGGATGGATGGATGGATGGATGGAGGGATGGATGGATGGATGGAGGGAGGGAGGGATGGAGGGAGGGAGGGATGGAGGGAGGGATGGAGGGATGGATGGACGAATGGATGGATGAATGGATGATACATAGATGGTAGATGATGGATAGACAGATAGACGGACAGACAGATGGATAAATGGGTAGCTAGAGATCACAGGCTGCTGAGCCAGGCCCAGGACTGAACCGGCAGGGTGGGGATGGGGGCAGATGTGAGGGTCCCACAAGTCATCGTACTCACCCCCCAATGACCAGGGTGCTGGGCCTGGGCGCTGACAGCACCCTTCCCCTAAGCTGGGGGCCCAGGAGGAGGCCCAGGAGGCCTCTCGTGTGGCTGACAGCTTCTGGCGCCGGAACAAAACACACGTGGCTCTGGTGGTTCTCCGGACGCCCCGCGCTGCCCACACCCCCCTGCCCCGCCCCCCTTCTCCCTCGCCTCCTCTTTACAGAATTCAGTCCCTTTGTCAGCATCTCTCTGCCTCACTCACCGCTCTGAGCTCTTCCTCATCCTGGTCAAAGAACGAGATGAAGTAAAACTTGGACACCAGCACTGACACCACGTGTTCCTAGGAACTCCCGAGGAGCTGGGCGTCCCCGGAATTGAGTGTTGGTGGAAACGGAGCAGGATTTTCCTGGTCCTGTGCTTCAGGAGATGCTGTCTCCGGTTGGGGTCGCCTGCCTGGTGCGTGGCCCCCATGCCTGGGGCTTTCCCCGGGGCTCTGGTGCAGGGGAGGGGGACCTGAGGCAGCCGGGGCCTCAGCCCTGTGGAGGCCTCATGGTCTTTGAGGGGGTGCAAGGCTTCCCCGGGCCCTCTGGTCTCTCCTGGGGCTAGATGTCCCTTTAGGGGGCCTGGAGCAGCCGACGCCTGGAGCAGACGCAGGGGCCCCTCCCCGTCCGCCTCTGCATTCACAAGAGGAGGGGGTTCCAGAGGTGTGGGTGTTCTCCTGGCCTTTCCTTCTTTTTCCCAGGCCAGCACAAGAGGTCTCTGAAAACTTCACTCACTCCCCACTTTCCTCTGACGTTAACCCTCTCCTCCCCCGACCCTGGACCCTTCAGACTTTGTCCCTTCCAGCCTCTAAGCCTTTGTCCTGTGAATCCACCCAGGCCTCTCCTCCTCACCCTGCTTACCCCCCAGCACAGGCTGATGAAGACAGACCTCGCCGGAAGCTGGTCCTAAACCACAGGCTGCGTCCCTGATGTCCGAGGAATCCGGACCCCAGGCAGAGCGGCCCAGCTGACCCTTGATGTGGCCCGCGTCTCCAGCTGACCCTTTTGTGGGAATCGCTGAGTCAGGGCCAGGATCTTCCAGAAATGGGCTCTGGGACCTGGGAGAGCCTTTCTGTCTCTGCAAGAGAAGGGTGAGAATCCGTACCACACCCCCGGCCTCTGACCTAGGATTTTTCCATCCAAGGCCTTGAGCTTCTTTTCCTCTCCACAGAGAGCCCTGGAGGGAAGAGTTCCAGACACAACCCAAACCCACGCCGGGTGGGTGGGAGGGGGCTGCCCCGGGGGCACAGCGTCGGCAGGGAGCCCACTGGGAAGGTCCCCGGGCTGTGGCGCCCGGCAGGTGCCTCTGACGGAGGAGCCGCAGAACAAGGCCCAGAGCGCCACTCTGTGGGAAACACGGAGTTTTTCTTGTAAAGCTGCTCATTGTCAGGTTAGAAACCAATTCTTTAGCATTCAGTGAGATTACAGTTCTTTGGTGTAAAGTTCTTGATGATTCATATCAACAACATTTTGGATTCGCAGCAGTTACCACACCTCCAGATTATTTTTAGAGTCACTCCCTCCCCCACGCAGCCCTTGGCCAACAGGCTCCCCAGTTTGCGTTCTGCCCAGGTTCTCAGACAGCCCTGGACCCTCGAGACGGGCTCCGCTCATGGTCCCGGCTCTGACCTCCTCCGGGCCGGGTGTAGTGGCAGCTTGCGGCCGGTTCCTGGAGGCGGCACCCCGCTGGGTGGGCCGGGCGCTGTTTGGAAGGACGTTCGGGCTGTTTCCGGTGCTGGGTGACTGTTCACTACACGCGCCATATACGCTTGTGTGTACATTTCTGTGTGACGGCAAGATTCCAGCTTTGGGCAAACGCACAGAAGGCGACCTGCCGAGTGACAAGGCGAACACGGTGCCCAACTCTGCGAAGGTGCCCATACCTGCCTCTGTTCTCCCCAGTCCGGAGTGGGAGCCCCTGTGGGCACTCGGCTGTGGGCACTCGGCGCTGTCCCCATGTGGGTACTTGGCGCTGTCACCATGGGCACTCGGCACTGCCCCCATGTGGGTACTCAGCGCTGTCCCCACGGGCACTCGGCGCTGCCCCCATGTGGGCACTTGGCGTTGTCCCTGTGGGCACTCAGTGCTGCCCCCTCCGGCACTCTGCACTGTCCCCGCAGGCACTCGGCACTGCCCCCATGTGGGCACTCGGCGCTGCCCCCATGTGGGCACTCGGCGCTGCCCGCTGGTTACCCGCAGCCATGTGGGTGGACGGGCAGTCCACCAAAGCATCTGCTCAAGGCTTTGCCCGGTTGGTAATCGGGTGATTGGTCTTTTTACTGTTTGGTTCTGAGCGCCCCTGTGTGTCCGCACGCAGTTCCTCTGTCAGATACGTTATTTGGAAAGATTTTCTCCTCGTCTGTGTTTCCATTGTCTTCGTATTGTCTTTTGCTAAAGTTTGTAATTTTCACGAAATCCGATTTGTGACTTCTTTCTTTTACGGAGTATACTTTTGATGTCATGTCTAGAACTCCGCCTAACCTGAGTTCATGAAGATTTTCTCTGTTGTCTTCTAAAAGTTTTATCATTTTATATTTAAATCTCTGACCCCTTTTGCCCCAATTATTATGTAAAGTGCACAGTTTAAGTCAACTTTTCTCAGATCACTGAGAAACACAGACATCGGTCACAGCTTCCCCCTTTAAAAACCTCTGGTGCCATTCCGAGTTCCTGAGCCCAAAGTCCTCACCTGCCGGTCAGGGCCCCTCCTCCTCAAGCACCCTCCGTGCCCCGGGGGAGACCCCCGCCTGTGTCCTGTGTGGGCCCACCCTCTGCAAGCTGTGGTCTCCACACAGGCTGGCCTCTGCCCGCTGCCCGCTGCCCGGCTCTCTACCGAGGGTCTAGCCCATGCGGCAGGGACTGCTCTTTGCTCCCACGGATGCTGCTGCAGGGGGATGAGCCGGCACTTCCCAGCGTCTCAGGTGAGGGGATGTGCCGGTGGGTGGAGGGGGTCTGGGGCCCTGTACCAGGCTGCACCCTGACTGTGGGTGAGGGGAACAGGGAGGCGGGCCAGGGACAGGCTGGGGTCCCATTCACACTTCCAGCGGGTTATTTTTGCCAGAGTCGGTGTGGGATTGGAGGGGCCACGGTGGGAGGAAGGGGGTCGGTAGCATGAGAACAGAGAGCAGGATCAGGAGGGAGAGAGGAGGGTGACATGGGGATGCCCCAGGGGTGGGCTGATGAGAAGCCTTTGTGTGGGGGGGTGCGGGGGGCTGGGGTGAAGCATCTGACCACAGCGAAGGTGCAGAGAGCGGCTGTGAGGGGTGCCTCTGCACCCCCTCCTCTCTCCTACTTTTCTCAGTCTCCTTCTCCATCTCTCCCACCTTCCCTCTCCGCATCGCTCTGGTCTGCCTGGCTCTCCTCTCCAGGATGCTTCCAGACTCTGTTTGGGGGCAGCAGAAACCACTCTGCATCTCTGTGTCTCCCTGGTGAACTGGGCTGACGGGCCCCTTGGACCCCACAACTCAGCAGTGCCTCTCATAGGACTGCAGGCTCCTGCCGCAGGGCGCTGGCCCAGGGCAGGAGGGCGGGGGGCCTGGGCCCCGGGCGGCTCCGGCCACCCTGTCCAGTGGCGCTCCCTGCCGGAGGGACAGCCGGCTCAGCCGCCGTGACCATGACTCCGCTACGCCGCATTTACAGGGATGTTGAGGGGAGTGTGCACCTCAGACCTCACACACCCCCCGGGTCTCTGCGCCGCAGAAATGCATCAGAGGGCAGGCGGGTGGAGGGCTGGCTGTGTCCACAAGGTCCAGAAACCTAGCAGAAAACACCAGAGGCCACATCAGTGAAAAGTAACTTGTGTCAGTGACATTTCTGAGTGACTGTCATGAACCTGGGGCGTCTGGGTGGCTCAGGCGGTTAAGCATCTGACTCTTGATTTTGGCTCAGGTCGTGATCAAGTTCATGATGTAGGAGCAAGCGCCACATCAGGTTCCGTGCTGATGGCGCAGAACCTACTAGGGATCCTCTGTCTCCCTCTTTCTCTGCCCCTCCGCCCCTCAAAACTATATAAAAATATAAATAAATAAATGAAGTCCAGAACCTGAAGCTGGAGAGCCTCAGCAAGTGGACACCAGCCCCGCTGCCGCCCAGCAGTGAGAGAGGGAGCCAGGAGGAGGGCAGAGGTGGAGGGAGGCTGAGAAAGCCCCCTGGGAGCTGACGCCCGCGGTGGCTCCTGGGGGCCCAGGCTTCACCCCATCAGCGGCCCTGCGTGGGGCACTGTCCACCGGCTTGGCGGTGCCTCTTGCTGCCTCCCTGGCACCCGCTCAGCTCCAGCCTGGCGCCTGCCTGCGGGGTCCACCCCCGGGGCCTCAGCTGTGGGTGATGCGGGTCTCTCACCACTCGGGGCCTGTGTGCCCGCGTCCCCAACCTGTGCCATGTCCCAGGGCCAACAGGGAAGTGTGTTTCACTACCAGATGTTACTTTTAGAATTTCTTCTTTTTTTTTTTTTCTGGAACAGGCAAAATTATAAGGACAGAAAGCAGAGAAGGGGTTGCAGGGGGTTAAGTGAGGAAAGAAGGGCGTGCCCCCAAAGTCTACACCAGGGAAGCTTTAGGTGTAGGGTGATGGCGTCGTTCTGTGTGGCTCTAGGTGGAGGCATGTGACCCCATGCACTTATGACACCCCAAAGGGCACCGCAGAGAGCGGCCCTGACGACAAGGACAAGGCCGGGAGCAGCTGGGAAGTGGGGTGTCCGGGCAGGTGCAGGTGGAGTGGGCCCTGGGGCGCTAGGCGGAGGGCACACACTCGCTCAGAGAATCAACAGAGGAGCTGACTGGGCAACGTTGCAAAGCAGCGCTTGGGCTGAGGATGCGAGGAAAACGCCTCCGCGCAGACACTGGGCTCTCGGTGGGAAATGTTTCCACGTGTTAGCAGTTCTGAGCCGTTTCCGGCGTCTGAGAGGATCTCACAAGCAAACACACCCAGAGCACAGGAGCAGACTCCTCGCCGTCAGAGCGGGGGGTCTGGGATGAGCGTGGGGACAAGGCGGAAGGAGCACTCGGTGCTCGGGTGTAGTCGGGCACACCGGGGACTCCGGTTTCGGCCTCCGATCCGTAGACAAGGGAAAAGTCAGTGTCCGCATGCGTGCACGTGTGGGCTAGTCCACAAGCCACACCCCCCGGCTGTGCTCTCTGAAGGGCCTGGGAGCGCACGGCGGCCCGGCAACAGCACGCTTTGCGCCCAGATCTTAGTTTCCGAGCAGCACCTTCAATGGAAGGCAGCGGTGCCGGGAAGTGCCTGCCACCAGGGCTGAGGCAGAGCAGGTGCAGGATGAGCCAGGGCCATCTGCAGTCCTGGAAAGTAAAGAAATGCTAAAAATAATAATAAAAATTAAAAAGGACGGACTATATAACCCAAAGAATAAAATAAGCATCCAGGAATTTGTACTGATACAAATGACTGAAGAAACAGAAATTAGAAGAAAGGGACAAATATTCCTCACAAATTCCAAGGAAACAAAAAACGTACAAGGGAAAAAGAAACAGATCCTTTAGAGTAGAAAAGCAAGTCGAGGGGCACCGGGGTGGCCAGTCGGTTAAGCCTCCGACTTCGGCTCAGGTCAGATCTCACAGTCGTGGGTTCGAGCCCCACGTCAGGCTCTGTGCTGACGCTAGCTCAGAGCCTGGAGCCTGCTTCCGGGTCTGTGTCTCCTTCTCTCTCTGCCCCCCCCCCTCATGCTCTGTCTCTCTCTGTATCAAACATAAATTAAAAAAAAAAAGAAAAGAAAAGCAAGTCGAAGAGAAACAGAAAATCGCCACCAGATCCCCACAGTAAGAGCACCACAGACGCACAGACGAACACTAAAATTAGTTTGCAAAACTTTAGGAGAAACAAAATATTTGCATAATTAGTCTCATAATTTATGTAGCAGATTTAGTCTGAGAGAGAGAGAATGAGCAGGAGCGGGCTAGCGGGGAGGGGCAGAGGGAAGAAGACAAAGAATCACAAGCAGGCTCCACGCCCAGCGGCACCGAGCCTGACGCGGGCCTTGGTCCCACGGGCCTGGGACCAGGACCTGAGCCAAAACCAAGAGCTGGATGCTCAGCCACCCAGGCATCCAACGTGGAGGCTTTAACACCAGGGGACAGAGCCCGGTCACCCTGGCCCCTTGTGTGCGGGCTGCACTCCGTGACTCCCTTCCGACAGACAGAGTGTGAGCAGAAGCTGGCTCCGCAGGGGGACTGGTGGGGTCAGCGTCCCCGTAAGTCGTGACGAGACCACGTATCCTGATGTGAAGTCATGGCATGTGACGGGAAGGGCACTTCAGCGTGGTGTCCACTCCCCAGGCCCAGCGTCCCAGCCACAGGAAGACGGCAGACCCGACGTGAAAGGCGGTCTGCCGAACGCCTGAGCTGCCTCTTCGAACGTGTGGAAGGCTGAAAACCAAGAAAGAATGAGAGACGGTCACAGAGAGAAGGAGGAGCGGCCGTGTGTCCTACGCCTGTCAGAACCCCTGTGCCCAGGGTGCCGTGACCCGGGCACACCAGGGCCCCGCGTGACCATGGCAGTCCTTCCTCTGAGAGCCGAAGGCGGGTGTTTTACCGGTTTTGTTTCACCAAGCGTCCTCCAGGAGGTGCTTCCACGTAAGAAAACAGGGGAAGGTCAGTTGGTGTCTGTTCCAGACCCGCCTGAGGCCAAGGCCCACGGTCCGACCCGGCTCAGCTCTGAGCGTGGGTTGAGCAGGGCAGAGACGCGGGGGCCCCAGGACGCCGGGCTGCAGCGGTGGGGGGGTGGCCTCCTTGCCTCACCGGAAGGTCGGTCGGTCCAGCTGTCCTGCGGGGCAAGTGGGCTCCAGGGGAGTCAGAAGTCCTATGCGTCGGGGGGCAGCCCATTTCCGGGGCTTTGTCTGAAGGCTATTCCAACGTGTGTGGAAAGACTTAGGCAGAAGTACTCCCTTAGCATTATTTACAATCGAGAAAAAGGTGGGCACAATAGCTTTTGTTTACGTCAAGGGAAGCAGCCATAATAAGCCCGGTACCGTGTCCCCCTCTGGCGCTGCCCACGGAGACTCAGGACCGGGAAGGCAGCAGAGCTGTCCGTCTGAGTCCGGGCGTCGTCCCCTGCAAGACAGGATCGGGGAGACCGCGTCCGTGAAGAGCCCAGGACGGGGCACAGGGCGGGCGCTGGCGGGCAAGTGGGCACCGCTGACGCTCACGCGGGGGCTTGTGGGACAGCTGCGCCCACAGGCACGTGACACTTGCTCGCCCCCAAAATGCACAGAGCGATTCAGAGGGGACATTCCCATCCGCTAACAGAGGGAAGCCACCTCTGGTTCCGTAGTAAAACACCACGTCAGAAAACAAGAGCTGCCAGTGGGAGACGCTGGGAGGGACGTGCCCGTCCCCATGGCCTCACCCTGTCCCTGGGCATCGGCCCGCTGCCTCCTGGGGGCTGCTGCCGCGTGCCGAGATCCAGGCGAGCACAGGACGCCGGCCCCCGGGGGACGACGGGCCTCGTCTCCGGGTCCTTCTGAGGCTGCTTGGTGTTCGGCCTTTTCCGTGGAGTCTTACACCCACGCCACCCGGAGAGCCTCAGGAACCCCGGTCAGACACCGACTAGCCTATTTTCATACCATCTGCATTGCTGAACGCTTTGCACGTTACCTACTTTTGATTGTAGGAACGGCACAACCCGACATGGAATTGTTTTAATGGAAAGACAGACGTGGCACCATTTTCTCAACAGGCCAACGCACTGCCATCATGTCGGCCTCAACATTTCTTCGGGGTTTGTGCCCCCAGACGTAGGGGTCAGGCAGCTTCTGCTCGGCCGCCAGCTGCGTCTCTGCGTCTCTGGCTCCGACGGTGGGCGGTGGTGCCCCGCGGCCCTCTCCCGTCGGGTGGCCGGCCGGCCCGTTGCCTCAGCGGAGCAGCAGCCTTGTTCCGGCCAGGCCCTGCAGGAAGTCGTGTGCAGAGAGTGCGTTGGTGGCGTGTGCAGCTCTGTCTTCCCTGTGGTCTTCTCTCCCTAGCTGCTGTGTCTGTATCTCTGTGTTAAGCCACAGAGAGTGATCGATGGGTGTGTGTGTCCACACATGACCGAGAGCTTCCAGCGGAGACGGGGGCGCAGGAGGGCAGCCTGTCCTTTCCTGCCCGAATTTGAACTGGATTCTGTTTTACTTCTGTTCTTGCGAGGCGTTTGCCTTTAGCCCTCCTCATCCCTTAAGTGAAAGCCCGAAGACATGGGAGCACCTCTGTGGCTTCAGGTTCCTTTCTCTGTTTGTGGCCCACTGAGCGGCTGTTCCTAGAGGGCACACTGGGAGGTGTCCACCTAAAAGTGTGAGCCCGTCCTTCGTTCAGGTCATCTAGAGACGATTCCGATGTCTTTGCATCGCTAATGCCTCAGGGCTGTCTGCTGCTCAGCAACTTATTTATGAACATGGGCCGTTTGCAGCTCACAAAGCCTCTCACCACCCTCGCTGTGGGCCCCGTCGGGCGTCCTCACCGGGGCCTGGGCCGGGCCTGGCGTCCGCACAGACCCGCACGCCTCTGGGCGTCGGCTGCTCTGCTGCTGTGTGAACAGTCAGTCTGGCCTCATCGTCCTCAACTGAAGGATTTTCTTACGAACCTGCAACGTGAGGAATGCGTCTTTCTACCATCTGTTAGGCCTGGGGATTGTGACGAGTAGATTTTCTGTTTGAGTGGGTTACAGTCCAGCAGGAGCCCAGGCCCTTGTTCTAAAAGTAGGTGTGTACACAAATCACCACGCTCCCTTACACAGTGGTTCCTAACGGTCAGTCTGCGTTCTTTCCTTGTGAGAACAGGGTAGCTGGGTGGGCCAGGCTGTCGGATGCCCTTGTGTCTCCCAGGAAATTCCAACAGGCTGCTGACGTTGGCGGCCTGGGGCATTCCCAAGACCTACCGTTGCCTAGGCTAAGAGGCCTCCAGCCTTAGCACACCCTGGTGTCCGAGAATTCCATGTTTCTGCACCAGAGGTGCGAGGTCTGACCCTCCACTTGCTTTTTCCTGATTTTTCCACAGGACTTGTACTGGGAGATGATATTTACATATTTGCCTCAAGTTCAAGAAATACATCTAGCATCAAAGGACTGTGCCGGCTGCCACACCACAGAATCCCCTCTGCAGAAGTCCCTGGGTGTGCACCCTGGTCTGTGGGCGTTGCCATTTGTTTCGAGGTTCGTGCGTGTGTCTGTGGCCCTCTCCAGGCCAGACGCTCAGCTGGGGTCACTGGGAGTGGCCATCGGGCAGCAGCAAACGCTCAGGGGTCTGAGTGCTCCCGGGCACTGCCGGCCACTCACTCACTCTCCCCCATGGCCCTTTGTAAGGAAATTACTCAGCAGACACTTGCTGGAAAATGCAAGAAAGACTTCACTTAAGATCATGGCCAGAGTGGGGAGAAATTGAATTCAAGTCCCAAAGTAACCAGGAGCCGGAGGTGAGGATGCGAGTGGAAGATGGGGGGAGCTGGGTGAGGCCCAGGGCGGGCGGGTCCTGCCTGAGACGGTTCAGCAGACCAAGGGCGAGGCCTCGGCAGGAAGAGAGGGTGAGGGAGCCTGACCAGAGTGTGGTCCAGGAGGTCCTTGTCACCCTCACAGTGGCCTGTTGCATGCTTCGTTAAGTGGAGGTAATGAATTACAGAGGTAAGTAATGTCAAAAGCAGACCTCTGTGCTTTGGAGCCGAACACAGAGACCGCGCGGGCGGAAGGGGAGCGGTGCCTGGGTTCCTTTGCCGGATGCAGGAGGTCGCGGCAGGCCGTGGCCTCCAAGCGCCCACCCCGGAGGCGGGAGCTGCGGGTTTTATAGGGAAATAAAACCCGTGTGTGTGTGTGTGTGTGTGTGTGTGTGTGTGTGTGTGCCACCAGCCTTTGCACAGGGTTCCAGAAACGAAAGTCCAGGGGGGAAGGGGGGAAGTGTGAGGAAAGGAGGGACGAAGCTTTGGGGTGACGGCGGGGTGGTGCCGAGCCGGCAGCCAGGAAAGAATTCTTGAGCCGTCTTCGGTGCAAAACGGTGATTTTATTAAAGTGCGGGCACAGGACCCACGGGCAGGACGAGCGGCACCGGGCCTGTGCTGGGGACTCATTCTCTCCCCTCAGGGGGGAGGGGCCCAGGGACAGAGTAGGTCTCTAAGGTATTAGGGGAGCGAGGTTTGGGACCTCGAGGGGCTCGCTGGTGCCAGGGAAATGCCACTTACTACCGTTTAATAAAAGCACAGTCAGGAGGCCCTTCGGATCCACATCGGCGGCCATACGCGTGGACTGCGGTGGCCAGCATCGCTTGGGGCGGCTGGAAAGGAAGTCGATGTACAGGACCCTCAAGGTTGGGATTGTGTGAAGCTGAGGTTCTCTTTTGCCCCCAGGAGTGTCCTCGTCCAGGCAGCTGAGCCCCTAGAGGGCGTTTGCAAGGGCTTGTCAACGGCTTCAGGCGGTAAGCGGATTTAATTTCTCATTTGCCGAAGTTTCTCACATCACCATGGCAAGCGCTTAAACCCCTTCTGTGGTTCCCGGGCAGCCGGGAGTGTGCCAGGACGTCACGCAGATGCCACCAGGGGGTGGGGGTGGGGTGCCAGCCTGCATTTTGCCCTCAGCTTGCTGTAAGATTTAATAGATGGAGGCAGAGATGGGAGGAAAGAAAGAGACCAGGTTATGGAGCCAAGAAAGCCTTTATTGGGATCTGCGATTCCCGGGCGAGGTCCCACGACCCCGGGAGTGGGGAGTCGGGGAGGTCACGCCTAATAGGCGATGGGCGGGGCGGGGG
>NC_043716.1:57947844-57960602 GCF_006229205.1 Suricata suricatta | reverse complement strand
CCTCCTGGCTCCTCCTCAGCCTCCTGTGCTGGGGGCACCTACTCCCCTCCCTTCCAGTGTTGGGGTGTCCCTGGGCTCCCCACCTTGGGTAGTCTCCCCCACTCCCAGCTCCTCTCCCAGGAAGGAGATCCTGTTATACCCAGATTTTAATATCGCCCCCAAAAACCAGAGAGACCGAGTCACACATGCAAAAGCAAAGGGCAGTTTATACGGGCTCATAGGCCCGGGCTCAGACTTCACCAGCACAGTGGATCCATGTGGAGGGAGCCCCGAACATAGCGGGGTGGGGGCTTTTTTAGGAAGGGGGCATTACAGGAAATGGTGACACAGGCACAGCGATCCAATCCCTAACCCCCTATCAATACTGGCAGTAACTTCAACCATACATCATACCTTTCATGGGAGCCAATCACAACATGTAGAGTACTGACCAATCACAGAGCGGGCCCAGGACCCTCACGTAGGGCGTGCCTCGTCTTAAGCAATAGGTGATTCTCTTATAGCCTCCATCTTTAGGCCCGCCCTTAGCAATGTTAAAGGTGTTAGCTGGCCTTTCCTGATTGGGCGTTACAAGGGTGGTCCCTCCTTCCTTGGGCGATGTGTGCTCTTCCATTGTCTAAAGATTCTGAGAAGCCGACACCTAGGCCTTCAAGGTCAGAGGGGAAGCTTGAATCAGACCTGCGTCCTTACAATCCAAAATAGAGCCCTCCAGCCACCCCTGAAATCTGTTTCCAGATGCTTAGGGCAAAATCTCAGCATCATCTCTTTCTCATGAGACCCACATCCACCCTCAACTTCCTGATGGCCCACGTCTACAATGTATTCCAAATCCCCCATGCCTCGGTCACAGAGCACCCCCCCCACCCCCCTGTCCTCTGCTGGCTGAAGCCACTTCACCAGGATCTGGATTACGTAGCCTCTGCTGAAACGGTGTCTTGTTCCAGGCTCCTGGAAGCCAAGAGTTGGGGGTCCAAAGCCTTCCCAGACAAAGCTTCTAGGAGGGGGAAACAGGACAGCACAAACCAATACCCCACAGCAGCAGCCAAAGAGAACGGAATTAACTTGCTCTAGTACAGCGGAGCTAGATAGCTTTGCTTTCATCCGCTGCCCAGTGCCCCAGGGGGGTCTGACCAGAAACCGCACCAGTTTCCTTCAGCCTCAGCTCAACATTTTTGGGGTCAAGTAACCCTTTGAGAATCTTCTTATATGTGGCCCTGGGTACCCCGAGGGTTCCAGGCAAAAAAGTCCTTTGCAGAAGACCCAGGAATCTAACTTTTAGATGGGGAGAGGTGTTGCACTCCAAGCCTCGATTCCCTAGGCTCAGGGGCGAGCGCAGACACCCCCCGCCTGCCACTGGGGTGTGGCCAGAGGTCACAGAGCTGCCTGGAAATCCAAGCACAATTCCTCATTCTGTGAGACACACTGGATGGAGTGGAGGCATTTCACATCCCCGCGGGGAGGGGCAGAAGACAGGACCAAGAGCACTGGGATGTTTGCTGCTTCGGCTTCTGCTCCCTGACAAGCCTCCCCACAGCTCACCGGTTCAGCGCAATCATTCATGTGCTCGTGGTTCTGGGGGTGAACAATTTGCCCGGCTCAATAGACAGTGATTTTGCCGGATTCACCTGAGCTCAGTCGTGTGTCTGGTAGTTGGCTGAATGGCAGAGGCAGCATGACCACTTTCCCCAGCGCGAGCAGCCTGACCCGCATTTCTCCAGCGTGCCGCAGGTTTATCCAAGTTAGCAAGCCTGCAGCGGTTGGTTCCGGCTTCGCCAAATGGCAGCTGGTCTCCAAAGGCAGCCAGAGAGATCAAGTTCTAACACACAGACACTCTTCAGCCTCAGTCCATCACATCTGTAATATCTCGTTGGCCAAAGCAAGTCACATGACCAAGCACAGATTCAGGGGTGAAATATGAACAAGATCTCCTCAAGAGAGAGGAGGCTAAAGGTGCAGGAGAGGTTTGGGAGCAATTTTGAGCACATGTTTTTTGTTTTGCTTTGTTTTGTTTTGTTTTTTTACAATCTACCGCACTTAGCCTTTTGATAAAGGAAGTAACTTAGAAACTTGCCTCAGTTAGGGCATTCACCAAAATGTACTCCCAACTGGAGCAAAGTTTAAATATAACAGTAAAACTGTGGCTGTGTTGGTGAATACTTCTATGCCATTGGAGGAGAAAAGGCCCTTATTGCATAAAATTAAAGTCAGAAACCATAAAGTTATTTTTGACACACATTTGTGACAATTAAAATGATACATTAAAACATCACAATCAAAATTAAAAGATAAAATGTAAATTACAAAGTTATTGGGAGTGTATGTTCCAGATTTAAAAGTCTAAGCCCTTTGTATGTGAGGGTTTGTGCCCCAAAGAGATGGCAGACGACATGGTCCACGCCTGATGAAAGACCCAGAAAACAGTCCCTGTCACGTTGTATGTTTTCTAAAATGAATGAACACGAATACACAAAAATATCTTTTAAAAACTTGTAATGGGGGCGCCTGGGTGGCTCAGTCGGTTAGGCCTCCGACTCGGGCTCAGGTCGGATCTCACGTTCGTGGGTTCGAGCCCCGCGTCAGGCTCTGTGCTGACAGCCAGCTCAGAGCCTGGAGCTGCTTGTGGTTCTGTGTCTCCTCTCTCTGCCCCTCCTCCTCTCATGCTCTGTCTCTCTCTGTATTAAAAATAAATAAAACGTTAAAAAAAACTTGTAATGAAAGAAAGACAAATCATAACAGAAAGACTTAATTTTCACTTACTGGATTGGCAGAGTTTTGTGTTTGCGATCACTTGGGAATGGCGGTGCCCAGTGTTGTTGGGACTCCACACCGGGTTCCTCTGGGGGTAGAGGCCTCCTTGACCCAATCCACAGATTCACTCAGCTAATGTTTGTTGAGCACCTACTGTGTGCCAGACACAGCCTAGGCTCTGGAGCCCCCACTGAAAAGATGGTATTTGTGCAAAGGCCTGAAAGTGGGGAGCCAACCAGGCGGCTCTCTGTGGAGGGCGGCTCCCAGGCAGAGGGAACAGCCAGACCCTGAGGGTGTCACCAGGGCAGCTAAGCAGATTGGGAGGAGGCCAGAGGAGAGGGGATGGTGAGGCCTCTGCGGTAGGGGAGGGCTCGCAGGAGCACGTTGGGTGCTGTGGGGACAGCAGGCGAGCCGATGACCGGCGTGAGCGCACAGCGCTGGCTGTTGCATGAGAACGGATCGAGGTGTCAGCGAGAGTCTCCTGCAACCAACCAGGAGAAGGGACGCGGCCCCTGGGGCGGCGGAGGCGGTGGGAGAAAGGGATCCACCGGGATGTGCACGGGGGCTCACCCAGCTGGACTTCCTGATAGACTGGATGTGGGTGGAGAGAAGGAACAAGTGGCTCCAGGGCTGGGGCCCGAGCTACTGAGAAGAGGGAGCTGCCTTCCATGAGACATGAGCTCAGAGGAGTGGCTTGTGGAGAGTGTTGGGGGCTCAGTTTTGCCTGTGGATGTTCAACGAGAGGTGTTGATTGGCAGGTGGACCCGCAAGCCGAGGCCAGGGGAGAGGGGATGTGTGATGGGGCTGTTAACCTCCGGATGAAGCCATAGTCTGGAGAGAACCCAGGAGAGTGAGTTGGACCAAGAGAAGTTTCCCAGGGCAGGGCCCTGGAGCTGCCTGGTGATGAGAAGGCAGGAACTGCTGGTTAGAGCCGGTTAGGGCCCTGCCGGTGGGTGTGAAATAATAACAAAAGTATATGCTTGTCTCCATCCCTAGATACCGAGATGGGGCTCCTCAATCCCTTGGAATTTCCTGGATGATAGGAATGTCTTTTGTTCTAATGGGGCAACTCTGGGTGGCTCCTGAATGGGGGCTGGTCGCCAGAAAGACCAAGCCATGATTAGAAGGTTGGAAGTTTTAGCCCCCGCCACCATTCCCTTGAGAAGGGAAAAGGTAGTTAAAAAGGAGTTAATGATCAATCATGCTTACTTGATAAAACCTCCATAAAATCCCCAAAGTACGAGGTTCTGAGAACTTCCAGGTTGGTCAACACGTCCGCACTGGGAGGGTGACACCGCTCACGTCACAGGGACAGAAGGCTCTGAGCTCAGGATCCTCCCGGACCCTGCCCTAGGTGTCTCTTTATCTGGCTGTTCATCTGTACCCTGTATCATATCCTTAAATAGACTGGTAAACTTAAATGTTTCCCTAAGTTCTCTGATCTGCTGCAGCAAATTAATCACACCTGGCATGGGGGGGTTATGGGAACCTCTGATGTGTAGCCAAATCAGACAGAAATTTTGGATAATCTGGGGACCTACTACTTGTGACGGGTGGCCAGGGTAGAGTGGGAGGCGTCCTGCAGGATTGAGCCCTTAGCCTGTGGGATGTGACACTAACTCTAGGTAGATAGAGTCAGAATTGAGTTAAGTTGTAGGACATGCAGATGGATCCGCAGAGAATTGCTCAGTGGATGTGTGGGGAGGGTGGGGGTTGGTTCCCCATGCTGTGCCTCCTGGGTGTGGAGGCCACCCATAGGTCAGAGTTTACAGAGGAAGGGCCCAGCGTGAGTGCACCATCAGCCTCAGCCTTGTGCCCCTGCCTGGGGAGCTGTGCTGACAGCTGTCGCTGGAGAGGTGGAGTGAAGGCAATGACATCTGTGTGGCTATTTGGAGGGAGGGGTGAGAAGGGATGACCATGTCTGCCGGCAGTCCCACCTGTTTTGGAGCTATGGGGACTCAAATTATGTGATTTTATGAGGCTGTTGAAGGAAAAAATGGCCACAGAGGCCAAGAAGGCTGGGAAGGTCCACTATACTAGCCGCCCCACCCCCGCCCACCTGCCATCAGGTTTTGCTTCTCCACCATCAGAGAGGGGAGGCCTATGCCACACTGAGCACGGCTTGTGCTACACAAGAAAGAGACACTGCCACCAACAGTGCCCTGACACCACACAGGGTCTCCCCCAACCCTGGAGCAAAGCAGACAGTTACCTCTGTGTCCTGCCCTTGCAGAGAGGTCTTTTGGAGTGGTGGTAATGTGTATGTGTGCGTGTTTTTTACTTAGGTGGTAGTTGATACAGGTGTGTTCATTTTGACATAATCCAAGCTGTACATTTATGATACGTGCACAGCCGACCTCTGGATGGTTTTTGCAGTGTCTGCTGAGAAATGTCACGTGTGACACTGACTCACAGTAATTCCTTAATGTTATCTATTGTGCCTGCTTGCTCAAATTGTCTTTTTGCCAAGGGACCAGAGTGCTCTAGTGTCTGTAAGGTTCCTATACTGTCCGCCATGTGCGGACCTAGGCGGTCGCCGCAGTGAGGCCGCTACCTGAACACATAGCGGTTAGAAGGAGAGAATCGAGCTGCAGCCCTAACCCAGGACTCGCGCTTCCGCAGCTACCACCGGCCGCATGGCAGGGAGTACTTGGCGGTGGTGGTGACCATGGAGATTCGCTGTGTGCGTCTCTGATTGGCTGAGACACCTCGGGTCCCGCCTTTTCCGCTCAGCGCCGTGGGAGGGCTCCAGCGAGGCCCGGACTTCCGGCGGACGCAGTCCAGGCCTTCTGGGAGTGGTAGTTCCCGGTCGCGGCTTTTCGGCCTCTGCGGAGTTGCTTGCGGATCGCCGCTGTCCCGGGGTCTGGCTGGGACCCGGTTTCTCGTGAGGTCCGTGCGCCATGCGGGCCGCGGCTCAGAGAGCCCGGGCCTGTTCTCGTGCCTTCGCTCCGGCCAGGAGCTGCGGGCTCTCGGAGCTGTGCCCTGACGGGGAAAGAGAGCCCCGGGTGTCCCGGATGCCGAGAGGCCCAGAGCGCCCCCAGCCCGGAGGAAGAGGGGAGGCGGAAGGGGAAAGCAGTTTCAAGGAAAGAATTGCTTAAAAAGGGAAATCTGAACGCAACCGGAGTTTCCGTACTGTTTGTGACAGCAGCTTTGGTGCCGCGGGCCAAACTTACATCCTGGGCCCGCGCCCTTGACCCCTAGATTGTGAGTTTGCTAAGATGTTTGCTTGGGGACCTTGAAACGGTTGTTTCTTCGGAGGCCTTGTGGGGCACTTCCGTTTGTCCTCACACAGCCTACAGCTGCCCAGGGTTTCCTTAACACGTGCTGAAAATTGCTTGAGGAGGTAAATCGCTGTGCAATCAAGGAAGCAAAGGGTGGGCTTCCACAATGTAAGTGAGCAGTCGTTTGGGATTCTCGGATTCCTTCTGTGTGTTAAGAAGGAAAGAGGAACAGTTCTGTGTTGCCTTACCTCGGCATTTCCCTTTGTACCAGAACGCCTCCCTCTCGTTAGTATTTCTACCCAAACGCTGACCCTGATCTGAGATCACCTTTACAACCCTGACCCGCCTTCCCAACCATGCTGAAAACACCTCCGGGTCTCCGTAGGTGTCTTCTCTAGTCTCTATTTTGTCTTTTCTGTTGACTGAAGGATTCAGTAAGTCTTTGCCCTCCAACACAGGAGTGCTGGGAGACTCTGCTTAAATGTTTTAAAAGTTGCTAGTACTGGTGTTCTAGAAATTTCAAAATACTACATTTAAGTAGGCACAGTATTGACTTTGTTGTATATTTTGCCCCACCCCAACAGCCCCTCCATGAGCATATTTCTCCAGTTTCCAAAATTAGTCTTTGCCCAGAAGAGAGTTTTGGAGATCCGGTGAGTTCTTGAGGTATCCAGAGGCACTCACTCGATGAGGGGTAAGTCTGTGTGTGCAGATCCGGAGTGACGGGGTCGGAAGGGTGGACCCTTCACAGTGTTGTCCACCGAGTTCTCCTTAATGCCTCACGTTCCTCTGTCGTGCTGTTCAGGGTTTTGACCTGTCATCGGTTACTGCCTTCTACATTGCTTTTCCACATTATTGTCTTTACCTTCCACAGTAGCTTCTCTCTGTGGCCTGTCACTCTGCCATTTCTTCTTGTTGCTCATTTTCTTTTTTTTTTTAATGTCTATTTAATTTTGAAGGCGAGAGAGAGACCTGGGGAGAGGCAAAGAGAGAGGGGGACACAGGATCCGAAGTGGGCTCCAGACTCTGAGCTGTCAGCATAGAGCCCGACATGGGGTTTGAACTCACGAGCTGTGAGATCATGACCTGAACCAAAGTTGGACACTTCACCTACTGAGCCACCCAGGCGCCCCTTGTTGCTCATTTTCTGATATTGCTGTGCATCACCTTCATTATTTGTGTTTTGACTAGGTCCTTGTCCATTCTGTCATTTAAAAGCTGTTTAGTCTCTAGGTTACTATGCTATATAGTGGACAAAGCCTAAGTTCTATTTCTCACCATCCCATTAATAACCTCTGTATCTTTAGGTTAATCACATAATCTCTCTAGTTCTAAACTTGTTCATCTTTAAAATCATCTTCAGTCTTTAAAGTTTGTAT
The DNA here is from genome assembly GCF_006229205.1 of Suricata suricatta. Lineage (NCBI taxonomy): Eukaryota > Metazoa > Chordata > Mammalia > Carnivora > Herpestidae > Suricata > Suricata suricatta. Next base: position 57,953,254 of record NC_043716.1, on the reverse strand, counting down.
CTTTAAAGCCTCCCCTCGTCCCCCAGCTTTAAGCGTCTTTGTAAAACTTCCTGTTGGGGCAGCCTCTTTCCTACCACTCCTACCTCTATTTCTATCTAGTCCACTGACTCTTATTGTCTTCCCAGATTCTAAGACTGTGTGTTCTAATATGCATTAATTTTAATAAAGTTTTATTTCTCCCAAGTGTAGTTTCCCTTATACCAACACAGATAAGATGTTACTATAATTTTTATTCTTTTCAGATTTGAAGACCAGAGAAGACACCAAAGCGAAGACCATTAGAATATACTTTTAAATGAGCAGTTCCATCATTGTCATAATGGAAAGGCTCTGAAGGGCTGTATCCCCAGGATCTTTATTTGAAGAAGCCTGTGAATGTGAGGCTAAAGTAAAAAAAACAACGGGAAGACTCTGAGGGAAAAATTTCACAAAAATGTCTTGCTCAAACCACTGGTTTTCAGCCAGCAGCAGGTGCGCAGGAAGAACTAGCCTTTCGGGACAATAGGCATCATTTCAGTGAATTTGAGAGAAGTATTGACGTAAGGCGTACACTTGTTCCACAGGAGATTATTCCTTCCGAAGAAGAACCACTTCTACTTGATCCATTTGGGGAAAGTGTCAATGGAACTTATTTCCAATTAAAAGGCAAGGAAATTCTAAAAAGGAAACATAATTGTAATGTTCATGGAGAAAATTTCAGTGAGCGTCCAAACTTTTTTCGTCATCAGAGAATTCATACTGGTGAGAATCCTTATAAATGTGATGACTGTGGAAAAGCATTTAGCCACAGTCCATCTCTTATTGAACATCAGAGAACTCACACTGGAGGGAAACCCGATAAATGTAAAGTCTGTGGAAAAGCATTCCCTGTGAATTCGTATCTTACTCAGCATCAGAGAACTCATAGTGGAGAGAAATCCTGTGAGTGTAGTGTTTGTGGGAAGTCCTTCACTGGTATCTCTTACACAACATCAGAGAATTCACACTGGAGTGATTAAGAACACAAGTTACCCGCCATCAGAGAATTCACACTGGAGAAAAGCCTTATAAATGTAATGAATATAGAAAAGCCTTCACTGCCCTGTCAACTTTTACCCAACATCAAAGGATTCACACTGGAGAAAAACCCTATGCATGTTATGAATGGGGAAAAGGCTTCTCTGAAATTCCTCTCTTATCAAACCTCAGCAAATTCATACCGGAGAGAATGTATGAATGTAATGAATGTAGTAAAGCTTTTAGCCAGAGTGGTCATCTTATTCAACCCCAGAGAATTCATATTGGAGAAAAACCCTTTACATGTGATAAATGTGGAAACGCATTTGGTAACAGTTCAGTCCTGATCAGCCATGAGCGGCTTCATACTTTAGAGTCATCCTAATGACGCTGTGATGCTGTGGACTGCTTCATCCTTTCATGCCCTACTCTGACTTTTTGATTACAGGTCTCTTACCCATGTCACCCACTCCTCCACTTACAGGTATAATATCTAGGAAGAGATACTATTTTAGCCTGGGATGAAGTAAAACATACTATTTCTAATTTAAGGTTCCCACACCAAAGCTGTGGTAAGCAGCAATTTCAATAGCTCCTTCGGGGAAGGGACCTTGCTTAATTAGTCTTTGTATGTAGTCTTTCCTCCATGTATCCTGGAGCTCTGTAGTTGATATTTTGTCTCCCCGGGAATCTCCTCCAAACCTTAATCCGTTCTGTAAAATAGCTAAGGTGAAAGCTGCTTTCTGCCACGAAAGGTTTCTGAATCAAATTTCCCAACTTTCATTTCAGGGATTCCTCATTATTAAAACAATTATCGTAATCAATATATTCAGCCATATTTCCCAGATACACCTGCCCAAAATGTTACTGCTTCATCAGTCTGAGATTAAATATGAATAACATAAAATAATACAATGTCATGAGACTCATTCTGCATTGACCATTTGGTTTATGTGGCCCCCTGTTCCTTCAGCCTGGTCCTCTAAGAGGGGCCACTGAAAAAGTTCATTGGTGTTTTAAAACTCCGAAGCACATCTTGTTACTGCCTGCATCTTCCAGTCTTCCAGAATCCACTCTTTTTCCTACATTCCTTTCCATTCCAGGGTGAACTTACCACTCATCTTCACCACCACCATTATGTGTTAGTCATAGAGATGAGGAAATTTAGCATATATACACATTTTCAACTCACCGTCAACATGGCTGACTTGGGTTCTTGGTAGACTGGGTCCAAAGATGAAACCTGGAATCTGGTTTCCCACTTCTATACTCTGCAATTCACAGTGGCTTGTTATCACGGGTAAGCAACCTACCCTCCACCCTGGTCCATTCTTGGGACAGAATTCAAGGTAGAAATGGCATTAAAAACCACTATTCCTCAGCATGAGCAGAGAAAGCCCAAGTAGGACTGGAAATTTAGCTAATTTCAAAAATACTGTTAGGCCTTTAGACCCCCTGTTAGGGCGGTTGTGCTGACCTGTTTTGCACTTTGGAAACCTATTTTCCATGACTTTTTGATTTTTTTCTCATTTGGTAGTTACCAGTTCTACTTCGGTCTTATTTTCTGATCACTTTTGTGTCTGATTCCTCTTACTGATTTCCCATTCTTAGTGGAAATTTCACCAGTACCTGGTCTTAATCTTAGGTGTGTTCCCACCAGATATTGCTACTAGAATTTTACCTATTCTCTGGCCTCCAGTAGCTTATTAACATTTTCAACATGATTCTTCCTTAGTGTTTTTTTACTGCCCTACTTTGCCCTTATGATTCCCCACCTCTACCACCATTGTAGTACTTGGTACATTATATAGAGTTATCTGCCTATCTTACTGGCCTGTAAGCTCCTTCAGGAAAGGGACCTTGTTAATTAGGCTTGGTATGTAGGCCCCAGCACACTGACTGACCCAGAGTTGCTGCTCAATAAAACCCTTCTTGAATCTATGATACACGTGCACCATCACTATTTCCACAACCAAACTGAACACGTTTTTCCTGGAAAGTCTTTGGTGTAGAAACTCCTTGGGTTAGACATGTGTGCACATACCTTGGCTATACGTGTCTGTCCTTTGGCATGGCATGGATGGGAGATGTCGCTGTGAAGTAACGTAACACAGTGGTTAAGAGCTTGGGGCTTGAGGTCAAAATGACCAGGTCTGAGGCTCATCTCTGGCACTTACCGGTGGCTCATGTTACTTCTTTTCTCCACACTTTGTTTTCCTGACTTATGTAACGGGGAACACAGTATCTATCTCATGGGGTTGTGAGTGTTACACGAAGTAATCCACTTAAGGAACTCAGCATAATGCCTGTTCCATAGGAATTATTAGCCCGTTGTGTTCGGACCCCGTATACCTTCTTGGTGACCGATCTGTCTTCTAGTCTAGACCCCAAATAGCTAATCTCTTGTTTTTTACATTCTCAATATTCTGCCTTCTCTCTGTGGTATATTGTCATTACTAACGGTTGGACTTTGGCAAAATTCAATAAAAATGTCTTCTGAACTCTGTTCCCCTTCTAGGCACCAGCTTCATTTCTGTCTTCTGTTTAAATTCTTAAATGAGTGATTTGCAGCTCATGATGTAGCTTCTCTTGTTTCTTTGTATGTGAGCTTTAGTTTCAAAACTATATATAAATATCTTTTTAATGTTTTTATTTATTTTTGAGAGACACAGAGAGACAGCGCGAGCAGGGGAGGGTCAGAGAGAGGGGGAGACACAGAATCCGAAGCAGGCTTCAGGCTCCGAGCTAGCTGTCAGCACACAGCCCGACGCGGGGCTCAAACCCACGAACCATGAGATCGTGACCTGAGCTGAAGTCGGACACTCACCCGACTGAGCCACCCCGGCGCCCCTCAAAACTATATTTTTAAAGGACATTGGCTACGCTATTCTTTCTGTATCCTCTACAACGTCCAGCGTAGTACTTATGCAAATTGTTGTGACTGAATGGTTGGTTGCTGTTTGATGAGCATAAGAGCCCCACCTGACAGGAGACCGTGTATCAGGGTTATGGGTGTTTTAGAGGCAGGTTAGTCCGACAAAACCATTTGTTACAAGATTGCTCGGATGTCTTAGGGGTCTGGAGACAAGAGTGTGTCTGGGTCCCTGGAGCAGGTGTAAACAAACGGTAACACATAGAGATACTCTCTTCCTCCTTCACCTCTGCCCTCTCCGTGTAATGGCGTTTCCCCCCTGCATATTTAAATTCCATGTGGCAGGAAGTCTGGCTGCCAACTTTGTCCCAGATATTTTGACACTGGTGTGTTTGTACATTTAGATTGTTATGCCTTCTTGGAAAAATGACCCTTTTATCATTATTTAGTGTCCCTTCTTATCTCTTAATGTCTTCCTTGTTCTGACACTCTGCTTTGTCTGAAATTAGTAGATCTATGTCAGCTCATTTTTTGGTTAGTGTTGGCATGGTAGGTCTTTCTCCATCCCTATGCTTATAGCCTATGAATTGTTATGTTTAAAGCGGGTTTAGGGGCACCTGGGGGGCTCAGTCGGTTAAGCGTCTGACTTCATGATCTCACAGTCTGTGGGTTCGAGCCCCGCGTCGGGCTCTGTGCTGACAGCTCAGAGCCTGGAGCCTGCTTCCAATTCTGTGTGTCCCTCTCTCTCTGCCCCTCCCCGCTCATGCTCTGAATCTCTCTGTCTCTCAAAAATAAATAAATGTTAAAGTGGGTTTAAAGTCTGGTTCTTTGTCGTGCTTTGTCGCTTCATAGTGTGTTTTTACTTTTTGGCACTTTTACTTTTGTCCTTATTTTTGTCCCTTGTTGTCTATAGGTTTTATTAGAAATTCCTTGAAATAGAACATGGTTAGGGTGATGGTTAGGGTTTAGGGTATAGGGGTTAGGGGTTAGGGTAAGGGGTTAGAGGTTGTTAGGGGTAAGGGTTAGGGATTAGGGGTTGAGGTGGGGGTTAAGGTTATGACTAGGGTTAGGTCCTAGGAGATAGTGGGGGCCTAACTGACACCAGTGCAGTGAGCTCCCTGCAGGGCTGAGTTGAGCGTGCTTGCGAGGGTTTGGGACAGGCTAGGGTCTGGGTTCTGGAGGCGGCTGATTTTTTGTTCCAGGCTTAGGTTTTGGCACTGGCTCCCCCTTGGCAACCCCATTTCGACCCTGGCAATGTCGTGGTGAACCCCTAGTTTCTTTGCTGAGTAATTCTGCACCCAAATTCGTTCTTTACTCACACCTAGGAGATGGTCCGCTTAGGGCCAGAGCCAAGGCTAGGGTTAGGGTTAGGCCTCAGGAGTTGTCAGGGACAGAATCACCAGCACTGCAATAATCTCCCCGAAGGGCTGAATTAAGGGTGCATGGTAGGGTGCAGGTCAGGCTTAGGGTTTGGATTCAGGAGCCAGAAGATTGTGTGGCCGAGGTTAGGTTTTGTCTCAGGATCCCTTACTGCAGCTCTGT
>NC_043716.1:57946499-57947744 GCF_006229205.1 Suricata suricatta | reverse complement strand
GACCAGGTTATGGAGCCAAGAAAGCCTTTATTGGGATCTGCGATTCCCGGGCGAGGTCCCACGACCCCGGGAGTGGGGAGTCGGGGAGGTCACGCCTAATAGGCGATGGGCGGGGCGGGGGAGGGGTTATGGGTGAGGGGGTTCCGGGCTTGATCTTGGGAGGGTAGATTATCAAGGGCATTTCAGGGATGTGGCGGGATGGGATAGGTTGCCTCCTCTGTTAGGGTGATGGGAAGCTGGAGCTTCATGATTGGCTGTTTCCAAATGGGGCGGGACATCCCAGGTCTGCGCGTGAGGGGCGGGGTGGTCGTGCACAGAGTTCTCCGACCTACAGCTGAATGGTCGCTCGGGCGCAGCCTTAAGGTGACTCTTACACTTGCCACACGCTCCCTCATCAGGGAGGAAAAAGCTTACTTAAAAAATGAGGCTCACTGAAACCTTAGTGCAGCCATTTTGACTTCTGTTCAACGTTATGCTTTTAAGAGGTTTCACTAAGATCGATCAGGGAACCTGCCACAGAGGATACGCCGTGACCCGTGGACCCAACACCTCCTGTGGGTGTGGCGCGGCACCTTAGTCTGTCTGCCCTCCTCCATTCTGGTCCCTGCTCCCCACCTCCGGCCGCCGGCTCCCCCCAGCACGGCCTTCGCATCTGCCCCCTCCTGGTCCACCGGGGAGCTCCCGCCCATGTCCTTCGCTGCCCAGAACCATCTGGGGGTTAGGCTTTGTGGCCTCGTGGACACACTCACAGCCCTGTGCCTGTTTATAAAGGACAAGTGTCATGATTTATCTCTTCTTCTTCCTTAACGGAAAAATCCAAATAACAAATTCGTTTGCCCTCATGGATTGTGTCCTGCAGGAGTCTCTCCACGGGAAAGGGTCCCTGGAGGCGGCTGGGGCTGCCAGGCCATCTCTGCCACCAACAGAGGCTCTCAGATAACATGGCGGGTGGCTTCCTGGACGCCAAGCCTGAAACTTTCCCTTCCTCAGGGGGATGGCCCGTGAAACCCCGCCTTAGGGGCCAAGGGGCAAAGCTGGAGCTGCGTCTCCAGGACCAAGCCAGTTTTTCCTGCTCATCCTGTTTGGGTGGCCCAGGAGGTAGCCAGGAACTCAATATGCCAGAGGCAGCGTGGCTGTGTCATTCTCGGAGGCCCCCTCCCGACGGCTGGGAGAGGGCAGCCCCAGAGTGGTGGGGGGCAGACGAGAGGGGCATAACCAGCCACAGCTCTGCGCCCCGAGCAGGAC
>NC_043716.1:57945273-57946399 GCF_006229205.1 Suricata suricatta | reverse complement strand
GGTTATGGGTGAGGGGGTTCCGGGCTTGATCTTGGGAGGGTAGATTATCAAGGGCATTTCAGGGACGTGGCGGGATGGGATAGGTTGCCTCCTCTGTCAGGGTGATGGGAAGCTGGAGCTTCATGATTGGCTGTTTCCAAATGGGGCGGGACATCCCAGGTCTGCAGCGTGAGGGGCGGGGTGGTCGGTGCACAGAGTTCTTCTCCGACCTACAGCTGAATGGTCGCTCGGGCGCAACCTTAAGGTGACTCTTACACTTGCCACACGCTCCCTCATCAGGGAGGAAAAAGCTTACTTAAAAAATGAGGCTCACTGAAACCTTAGTGCAGCCATTTTGACTTCTGTTCAACGTTATGCTTTTAAGAGGTTTCACTAAGATCGATCAGGGAACCTGCCACAGAGGATACGCCGTGACCCGTGGACCCAACACCTCCTGTGGGTGTGGCGCGGCACCTTAGTCTGTCTGCCCTCCTCCATTCTGGTCCCTGCTCCCCACCTCCGGCCGCCGGCTCCCCCCAGCACGGCCTTCGCATCTGCCCCTTCCTGGTCCACAGGGGAGCTCCCACCCGTGTCCTTCGCTGCCCAGAACCATCTGGGGGTTAGGCTTTGTGGCCTCGTGGACACACTCACAGCCCTGTGCCTGTTTATAAAGGACAAGTGTCATGATTTATCTCTTCTTCTTCCTTAACGGAAAAATCCAAATAACAAATTCGTTTGCCCTCATGGATTGTGTCCTGCAGGAGTCTCTCCACGGGAAAGGGTCCCTGGAGGCGGCTGGGGCTGCCAGGCCATCCCTGCCACCAACAGAGGCTCTCAGATAACATGGCGGGTGGCTTCCTGGACGCCAAGCCTGAAACTTTCCCTTCCTCAGAGGGATGGCCTGTGAAACCCCGCCTTAGGGGCCAAGGGGCAAAGCTGGAGCTGCGTCTCCAGGACCAAGCCGGTTTTTCCTGCTCATCCTGTTTGGGTGGCCCAGGAGGTAGCCAGGAACTCAATATGCCAGAGGCAGCGTGGCTGTGTCATTCTCGGAGGCCCCCTCCCGACGGCTGGGAGAGGGCAGCCCCAGAGTGGTGGGGGGCAGACGAGAGGGGCATAACCAGCCACAGCTCTGCGCCCCGAGCAGGAC
>NC_043716.1:57933738-57945173 GCF_006229205.1 Suricata suricatta | reverse complement strand
GGTTTGGGTTAGGTTTGGGATTAGGGTTTAAGGTTAGGGGTTAGGGTTAGGGCTTAGGATCTAGGGTTTAGGCTTGGGGTTAGGGTTAGAGGGTTAGAGAGTTGGGTTGTTGTTAGGAGTTAGTGCTTTGGGGTTAGGGTTGGAGTTAGGGGTTAGGGTTGGGTTTAGGGTTAAGGGTTACAATTAGGGTTTTGGATTTAAGGTTGGGTAAAGTTATGGTGTAGGGTTACCATTAAGGGGTTAGGGTTAGGGGTTGGTGTTGGAGTAAGGTGTTGGGGGTAAGGATAAGGTTAGGGTTTGGGGGTCATGGTTTTGGGTTTAGGTTTGGGCTTGGAGTAGGCATAGGGGTTAGGGGTTAGGGGTCAGTGTCAGGTGTTTTGGTTAGGGTTAGGGATATGTTTAGGGTTAGGGTTAGTGTTAGTTTCCACGAAGCTCCAGACACAGAACCCCCAGCACTGCTTGGTCTATCTGGATTGCTACGTTGTGGGTGCATAGGAGGGTGCCGCATAGGCTTAGTCTTTGGGTTCAAAGCACCACCTCCTTTAGGGGCCAGGCTATGGTTGGGCCTCAGGACACCCATTGTGTAGCTCCATTCGTGCTGTGCAAATGGCATGGTGATGTTTGATGATCCTCACTGTTTGATCCTGCACTGGTTATGGGCCCCATGTACCTGGTGTTCTGAGACCTAAAAATTTGGTCCCCATTTGGAAAGAGACTTGGCTTGGGTTATTGGACCAGGCATAGTGGTTGGGGTGGGTTGTAGGCATGGACTGGACCAGGCACAGTGGTTGGGGTGGGGTGTGGGCATGGACTGAAGCAGGCACAGTGGTCCGGGTGGGGGGCATGTGTACACAGACTGGAGCAGGCATTATGGTCAGGCTTGGGGTGTGGACGTGGAGTTGACCAGTCACAGTGGTCGGGGTGGTGGTGGGGACATGCACTGCAACAGACATACAGGTCAGGGTCAGGGTGTGGGCACGGACTGAAGCAGGCATAGCGGTCGGGGTGGGGTGTGGGTATGGTTTGTACCAGGAATAGTGGTCGGGCGAGGTTTGGGCATGCCCTTGACCAGGCATAATGGTAAGGAAGGGGTGTGGCATGGACCACTGGGACTGGAGCAGTCATAGTGGTCGGGGTGCAGTGTGGACATGCATGGACCAGGTATCGTGGTCGGTGTGGGGTGTGGGCATGGACCGGACCAAGCCCATTGGTGGAGGGAATGTGGACATGGACTGATCCAGGCATAATGTTGGGGCATGGGGGGCATGTGTACGTAGACTGGACCAGGCATTGTGGTCGGAGTGGAGGTGTGGCCATGCAGTGGACCAGTCACTGTGGACAGGGTAGGGTTGTGGACGTGCCATGGACCAGGCATAGTGATCAGCGTGGGGTGTGGACATGCATGGAGCAGGCATTGGGGTCAGGGTGGGGGGTGGGCATGGACTCTTCCAGGCCTAGTTGTGTGTGGGGGGGGCATGTGTATATAGACTGGACCAGGCATTGTGGTCTGGTTGGGGGTGTGGATGTGACTGGACCGGGCCCATTGGTCGGGATGAGGGTGTGGACATGCACTGGACCAATCACAGTGGTCCAGATGGGGCTGTCGGAACGGACTGGACCAGGCATTTTGATCCTGGTGGGGTTTGGACAGGGACTGGATCAGGCATCATGGTCGGGGTGGGGTGTGTGCATGGACTGGACAAGGCAAATTGGTGGGGGGGGGCATGGACTGTTCCAGGCATAATGTTGGGGTGTGGGGGGCATGTGTACGTAGACTGGACCAGGCATTGTGGTCTGTGCCAGGGGGTGGGCATGGACTGGACCAGTCACAGTGATCGGAGCAGGGGGCATGTGGATGTGGACCAGACCAGGCTTAGTGACACTGTCTCGCGGGCCCTTCGCGGACTTTAAGTGTTACACAGTCAACTGTGCCCCTATTTTACAGAACAGAAATGAAGGGACTGTCTAGGGCCTCACAGCCGGGAAGCAGGATTTGAAATCAGGGCCTGAAGACAAGGGTGTATTCACCACGCTGCCTCTTGGTTGGCAGTGGTGCATGTCTGATGAGGGAGGTGTGACCCCCACCCCTCTGTGGAGGCACAGCCCCCCTCTCTGGTTTCGAGGTGAGGTCTCAGGAAGTCTAACAAGGGGCACACGCCTCTGACATTGCCTCTAACACTGTCCTGAGACCCCACCGGGGAGCTCTGACTTGGGGGCGCTCAGCCAGGTGGGGACCTGCCTCTCTGAGCCTCTCAGTGAGGACACAGCGGTCCTGAGATCCTGTGGATGGTGCCTCAGTCCCAGGCGCCACTGCCACACGGCTACCAGCCGCTGGGGGTCCCTGCGTGTGCCGGGGTCACAGAGCCAAAGAGAAGATTGTGGTCGCCGGGGCTGGCAGCCCACAGGCGGGCGGGTCCCTCTGCTGCTCAAGGCCATTCCCACCCAGGCTGGGGGGTCCCTGCTCCACAGTGAGGGCGGCTGCCGGGTTTGATGGGAGTCGTGGCTCCCAGACCACAAGCATGTGGACACATGCTCTCACACGCATGGGCACGCTCATGTGTGCACTCACTCGCGCAGTGAGACACCCCTCCATACCCCCAAGAGCTGGACACACGGACCCACACGCACATGCACGCTCACCCCCACAGGGACACGTTCGCATGCTTGCACCCCCACCCCCACGGCCGCGTGCACACTCACATTCATACACTCGCACACCCAATCCACACACACATTTGCACACACCCATACTCACACCCACCCACAGGTACATGCATGCTCACCCCCACACAGACACATTTGCATGCTTGCACCCCCACCCCCACAGCCACGCCCACTCACACATTCACTCACACACCCAATCCACAAGCACACGCACATTTACATTCACACACTCGCACCCCACCCCCACCTGCACCCTCACCCCCAAACACATTTGCACACACCCATACCCACACTCACACACACCCAGAGGTACATGCATGCTCACACCCACACACACTCACACGCTCCCCCCCACCCACATGTCCACACACTCACACATTCATACCCCCACTCACACAAATTCATACACTCACACACCCAATCCACACCCAGATGCACACTCACACACATTCACACACTCACATTCACACGCTCATACACATGTACATGCACCCTCACACCCACACAGACACATTCGCACGCTCACATTCATACCCATATGCACATGCACACTCGCACACCCACATTGCAGACAAGACCTCTGGGCGCCCCCTGGTGGCCAAGTTGCACAACATAGATTTGGATTACTTATTGGGGGGGGGGGTGTGCTGCTGTAACCAGACCCTGAACTTGACCTGTTTCCAGAGCTCCTGGCACTCCCCCAGACATCATCTGCATGAATAAAACAGTGTGTATGCGTTTTTCCCCGTAAAACGCTCTTAAATGACGTTCATGGGTGAGGAATAGAATTACTTGAATTTATTTTCCCAAGAATGTTGTTGTGGGGCAGACACTTTACCAACCTCAGTGTCTGTGTCTGGATGGGGGAGGTGGGCTGTCGTCCACGCCGGGGCAGGAGTCCCCCGTGTCCCTGACGTCCTTTCTGCCTCCACCTCCGAGGCCCAGACGGGCTGAGCACCCCCACTTCTCCTGCTTTCCTGACATTACCTCTCAACCAACCCACGTTTTCACTCGGATGAGTGTGTCTCTCACTGTCAGTGTTTGTGTGTTTTGTGTGTCGTCTGTCTGCTCTCGGCCAGGCCGCTCACACGGCACACACGCCTGGGACGCCGTGGAAGCACCAGCCAACAGCAACCCCCCAGACGCAGCCACACCCTTAAATAAATCTACTGCTATTTATTTCTTTATTACTTTTTAATGTTTATTTATTTTTGAGAAAGAGAGAGGGAGACAGAGCATGAGTGGGGGAGGGTCAGAGAGAGAGGGAGACACAGAACCGGAAGCAGCTCCAGGCTCCGCGCTGTCAGCACAGAGCCTGACGCGGGGCTCGAACCCACGACTGTGAGATCTGACCTGAGCCGAAGTCAGATGCTCAACTGACTGAGCCACTCAGGTGCCCTGATTTTAAGTTTCATTTAAAAGTAGATTTATTTGGGGCACCTCAGTGGCTCGGTGGCTCAGTCAATTAAGCATCCAACTTCAGCTCAGGTCATGATCTCATACCTTGTGGGTTTGAGCCCCACGCCCGGCTCTGTGCTGACAGCTCGGAGCCTGGTACCTGCTTTGGGTTCTGTGTCTCCCTCTCTCTCTGCCCTTCCCTCAATTGCTCATGCCCTGTCTTTCTTTCTCCCTCCCTACCCCCCCTCAAAAATAAATAAATATTTAAAAAAATAAAAGTACAAAGGATAAAGGATGTACTGTCACGGCTGCAGGAGATGGACAGTGTCATGTGCTACCAACATAGGTGACCGAAAACTCCATCTGTGCAGCCCCGCGGGTCAGGGCATCCTCACTGAAGCTGGCTGCCTGGCCTGTGGCCCCTGGGTGGAGCCATAGGGTGACATGTGGCCCAACGCCCCCCGGGGGTCACCAGGCCCCTGGCCCAGGCAAGCCTCAAAGCTACAAGACTCCTCTCCCGCACCCCCCCGCCCAGCTCCCTCACTGCCTGCCCAGCGGCCCTCTAGTCTGGGTTCTCTCTGTAACTGAAAATTAAAAAGCACCTTCCTTAGGGTTCTGAGGCAGCCCCCCTTCCCTGCTCTGTGCATCCGGTGCCGCCTCCAGGCGACATCTGGGGTCCCCGGTCAGCTGAGCCCACCTGTCTGCGTCTCACAGGCACCGGCGGCTGCGCTCCAGGCCACACGTGTCCCCGCAGCTCCGGGGGCCCAGCCCAGGGCCCTGCCTCCCTCCCTGTGTGCTGACATTGCAGAGCCGCACCCTGGCTCCCCCAGAACTCCCCACTGACAGTCTAGAGGTCTCTTCCTAGGGAGGGGGCACCCAAGGCTCTCCGCACCCCCTCCCATCTGTCTGGCGAGAGGACTGGGAATTACTGTCCCCCGGGAGGGCGGTGTCCCCAGGGTACGGGGGTCACTCTGGCCTGCAGATGGGTCTCCCTGATTCTCAGGTGGAAGGTGGGGGCGGTGTGTAAACCCCATCAGTGCCCTGTGACCGGGGTCAAGGTGAGGGTCTCACACCAGCCTTGAGCCTGAAGGGGCAGATTCCTGCCCCGGCCCCAGGGCCACGCGCCACCTGCCAGGTGTCAGGGCTCTGATGAAACCCCCCGATCCCACTTTGACAAGAGACAGGGTTGGGTGGAGGCCCTTCCCTTCTCACAGGACCCCCACTCCTCCCTAGCAGCACTTGGTGGCCTGTTACTCCCCTACCCCGCGGCCCCCCAAGCAAGGCCTGCCTGGCAGAGCAGTGACCCGGGGCTGGGGCTGAGACTGGGGTGCGGGCCGGCTCCAGATCCTTCCTGGGTATTGGGGAGAGGAGGGCTCAGGGAGATGCAGAGAGGGGAGGGGAGGCAGGGCTATGGAGACCTTTGAGGTTGTCCCCAGTCGTGGGACATGGGACCCACAAGGGCCAGCCCAAGAACAAGGACCAAGGACAAGGCACCTGGCCCCCCAGCCATGCGCCCGTCCCCTGGCCCCTCCTCGGGCTGAGCCTGGCCAGGACCCTCCCCCTGCAGGCAGAGTGCTCTCCCTCCTGGGGGTCTCCCCCCTGAAACCCACACGTGAGGCCTCACGGGGCGTCACACCTGACACGGTGACAACAGGCATTGGCTGACCAGAGCCACCGTCACCTGCACCAGGGAAGGTGTGGGCGGTGTTCCGAGGTGCTGCACTCCCCCCGCCCCACTGCGGCCTGGTGTGCACCAGACAACTCAGGATGCAGCTGTGACCCACAGACCCTGCTCCGGGGGAGGGAAGGCCACGCGCCTGAGCACACGCAGCCCCTCGGGGTCCCTGCCCCTCTCCTGCCGCCGCAACCCCGGGGCCAGCCCGAGCCACCGGCACTGATCCCTTGTAACTACGGTCTCGTCGCCTTGAGCAGAGATCAACGTGCCCCAACGCTAATGTGGGCGCCCGGGCACTCGGCCGAGGGGCAAGCTGCTCCCCGGAAAACGCCGCGGCTGAGCCCCACGTCCTGTTGTCGGCCTCCCCACAGGTCAGAGTGCGGCTTTCATTCAACCGACAGCACTTGGGTCAGGCTCCGGAGGGCGGTGGCCGCCACACCCCGTGCTCTCACGCCACGTTTGTCCTCTGCTCTCCCCCTGAAATAAATTTACTTATTTCACAAAAATGTTTTGCTGTAAGACACGATTCCTCCTCCTCCCGAGTCCCCGACCCTGAGCTGGGAGTCACGGCCAGAGCAGGCGTGTGCCGCACGTGAGGACTCGGGCTGAGCAGGTGACCGGTGGGCTTCCCCGGCCAGGGCAGTGGGGGGACCCCCTGGTGTGGCCAGCACCCTGCCAGCGGGGGAAGGCTCTCAGGTCGCCTCCCCCGAAGCTGGGTCCCCTGCTGGCCGCTCCCCTCCATCAGCCCAGACACCCCCCCACTCACCTTCAGAGTTCATCCGGGCCGGAGCCGCCATGCACCTGCGGGGCTCTCTCAGTGACATGCTTGCTGGACGGGTCGCCGTTCTCACTATGGTCTGGCTTGTGCTCTTCACAGTCGGAGCTCAGGAAATGCTGTGGAGGGCAGCGAGGGGGAGGAGGGCATGAGTCCCCCGTCAGTGTCATGATGGTGGAGCCAATGGGCGCCTTGTCCCTGGGGTGCAGGGCACACAGGTGACCCATCTCCTTGTCCCCACTGCCTCCCCATTCTGCGGATGAGAAAATCTAGGCAGGCTGGCATGGTGTGTCAGGGATGAGGCTTGCAGAAGCCAGGACGGCCCGGAGCCCCCACCTCACAGACACGGCTCCCGATGGATTCGGGGTCCTGCACCTGCCCCCCCCCCAGAGATCCCTGCTGACCCTCACAGTGAGGCGGAGGGTTGACCTCACGGTGAGACCAGCGCAGGGAGTGGGGCTGACCAGCCTACGGAAGGGCGGGGACCGAGGCCTGTCGCTCCCCGCCTGGTGCTTCCAGCCTCTGGAGGTCGGGCAGCGGGCTGCATAGGACCCCACAGGCCCCAGGGCTCAGGGAGTCCTGCGCCTCCCCAGGATGCCCTGCCCCATGCGGCCACCAGGAGGCGCCTGCTGCCCGCCTGCCGGGCTCCAGGTCACCCACTCCGCAACCAGTCTTGACAGACAGGGGACAGGGTCTCCCTGGCCTGGAACCTTAGGGAGATGGGAGGACCCTGCACAGCTCAGGCCCTCCCTAAGTGCCTCCTCTGCCTCAGCAGCCCTGGTGAGGGTGCAGAGCCCAAGTGGGGCAAGGGGTGTGCCCGCCCCTCTGGAGGAAGGCTGCTCCCCAGAGGGGGCGCCCAGCTGGGGGGAGGACAGCCCTGCAGGTGCGCCGGCCGCCCCACACCAGGTCCGCTCAGCTCCTGTGCACACAGACCGTCCAGGCTGACCCGGGTCGTGCTCACAGCACAAGAGCTGAGCCACGGAGACACCTGTCACCAAGCTCTCCTGCCAGAGGAGAAGAGGGCAGCTCCAGGACCCAGGCAGCCCACCTTCCCTGAACATTGGACAGGCAGAGGAGGGGAGCAGCCTCGCTGGCCTGGGAGAAAAGACTGAACACAGGAAACGGCCTTCCCGGCTGAGTGATGGGCATTTCCCCAGGGGGCCTTGTTGGTGGATGGCCAGTGGCCCCAGCGGGGACAGCTCTCCTCCAGGAGCCACCTGTCCATTTGGGCTCGGTCCTTGGGCCTCTCCAGGGCCAGTGGCAAGGGAGACGGAATGGGTGCCTCCTGTCTGCTCCAGAAACGGGAAGACCCGGGGCTGCACAGAGCCACCCGCCAGCCAGGGGTCTGCACACCGGCCTTCCCCCGCACGAAGCTGCCCCGGCGTGCGTCCCCCCACTCCTGGCTGGGGGCTCACTGAGTGGGCGGGTAGAGGGTACGCAGCTGCACCAGAGCCACCGTCCCTTTGCGGCCGCCGTCCGGGGCTTGGATGAGGAGCTCCTGGTGGCCGCGGGGCCCCGTGCGCTGGTGGAGGGGAGCACGGAGCCTGTCCACCCTCTCTCGTTTGGGGTCTGTCCTTTCTAGGGGTGGGAAAGCCCCCTCTGGGCGGTGGGTCTGGGACCTTCATAGTGATGGCCTATGTGTGTCTTTGGAGCAACAGAGGGCTTTAGCGATCGGGGGCCCCGCCAGGCACCCCTGCTAGACATGCTCACTGTACCATTTGCTCTGGTCTCAGGACCCAGTGGCAGCGAAGAAAGACCCAGAACCGGCCCTGCCCAGTGTGGAGGCAGGGAGCAAGGCTCTGAAAGCGTGCTCACGTGAGCGTGCATTCCCACCGTCGGAATCTGATCAGCAGTCGAGCCTGGCCCGCTGAGGGGTGCGCGGGGCTGGAGGGGTTGCCTTGCTCTCAGCCACGACCCAGTCCTTGTCAGCGCAGAGGGCAGAACAGTCATTCTGGTCATTCTGGCTTCAGAGTATGTGGCCCTGGCCGCCGGGGCGTCCTGCTCTCCGGAGGTCCAGCCTCTCGGGGCCCAGATGTGGAGTATCAGCAGGAGCCCTGAGAGCGGGAGGGGTTCCTGTCCTTTCAGGCGTGCGTGCTGCCCTGGAACGTGGCAGGGTGTAACGTTCGTGCCCCATGCCCTAGGTTGTGAAGAAAGTGTGGGAGCTCAGTGTTGATGGGGGAGGGTGTCCTGTAGTGTCCTGGCCTTAGGCGTCCCTCTGGAGGTCTCTGTCTCTCCCTAAGAGGGAGGAGCAGGGCCTTCTGAGAGCATCCTTGTTTTATGTGCTCCAGGGCTGCGAGGAGGTGACGGTGGTGGCACAGGCCCTGGGCCCACGGCATCGTCTGCTGCTCTGCAGTGGGCCGTGGGGAGAGCTCCGCCTCCTCCATGTGGGAGGAGGCATCCAGAGCTCTTTTGAGTGTGGCAGGTCCCTGAGGCCTAGGGCAATTGGAATGCAGGGCGAGGTTTCTGGCGTGCAAGGCCTGGGTGGGTGTTCAGGTACGGAGGTGGGTGTATGTGGGTGCTCCTGCCCAGGCTCCCTCCGCACTGTGCTTGTGAGTGTTTGAGGGGCAGGTGCTGGGGTTTGTTTTGTCTGATTATCTTCACAGAAAGATCTAGGAGTTGAGTGTGAGTGTGACCTTCTGGGTGCTTGCCCTGCCCTCGGCCACTTCCCTGGGCCCCTAGGGGGCTGTCCCGGCGCTGGGATGGCTGCGAGCCTCCCGGTTAGAGCTGGTCCCAGACAGAACCATTTCTGGCGCCTCGTCTGGGAACCTTGCTCGGCCGGCTCTGTGTTCGGCTCCGTGGAGGAGACCTCTTTCCTCCTCCATCTGCTTCTCCCTGGCTCTGCCCGTGGCTTCCCTTCCCACCACCCTCCCCTTTGTGGCATTTTCTCTTGGTGGCTGTGCCCCTGTCCTTCTTGCCTCAGAAAAGGAGACTTGGAGGACATGTGGCTGGACACCCCCTTCAGGGGCTGTGGGGTGGAGGGGCTCCTGGACCGTGTCTCTTTGGTGTGTCCCTCCATTTGCATTCTGGGGTCAAGTGTCCCGTGTGGTACTTGTGACAGATGCCACTGGGCCTCAGCGAGGGTCTTCTCTTCTTCCCTCTCCAGGTGGCCGTGTTGGGGAACGTGCCCCGCCTCCTCCGGTACCTGAGTGCAAGGCTGCACCAGCGGGTCCGGGGGAGGGGGGGCGTACTGCTCTGCTACGACAGCGACAGCGTGGTGAGCAGCGGGCAGGTCTGGTGGCGGGGCGAACTCAGTGAGCAGAACCGGTGAGCCGGCGGCCCCTGGGGGAGGGGCTCTGGCAGGTGCAGCGCGCTTCCTGGGGGCGTGGTGCGCGCAGCCGCCTTGGGTAGGAGCGAGAGGGGGCGGGGCGATGGAAGGCCCCCCCGGCTCTGTCCCGAGGGTCCCTGCTCCCTGGGGCAGCCTCTGGCCCAGGTCTGTGGGTTATGAGTGGAGGCCATCGTTGGAAGGGGAGGGAGGGGGAGCGCGGGCGGCCCCCTGCCTCCGGGTCCCGGCCTCACAGCCAGTCCTCGTCACCCCCAGGGTCGTCTTCGACTCCTGTGACGGCTTCTTCACCAACTATAACTGGCGGGAAGAGCATCTGGAGCGGATGCTGGTGCACGCGGGCGAGCGCCGGGCCGACGTGTACGCGGGAGTGGACGTGGTCGGAGGCCAGTTTGACACGCACAAGGTGGGGGCGGGCCCTCGGGGCCGGGGTGCGGCGGGGGAGGGGCCGGCGTGCCGTCCGCGGGCCTGGCTTTCTCGCGGACCGCCCATTCCCATGTGCACCCGAGGGAGCGAGAGGCGACCTTCTTCCCAGAGCCGGTAACTGAGGACCGAGAAACACCGGTGACCTGCCCCAGGGCCAGGCTGTGCCCTAAAATCCTAACGTCCGTCCCCTTCTTGGTCTGGCACTTTGGTGGTGGGCCAAGGAGCGACAGGGGACGCGGGGTAGAAGGGCGATCCGCCCCTCCCGCTGGGGCTGGGAGGGAGGCGGCTCAGCCCCTCACCGGGCAGGGGTGTCCCCTCACCGCTGTCTCCCTAGTCGCTGGAGCTGATCCGGAAGCACGGGTTCTCGGCCGCTCTCTTCGCACTTGGCTGGGTGTCTGAGTGTCTGGAGAAGAGGGACTTCTTCCAGAGCCAGGACGAGTCCTGTTGGGCAGCTCAGGAGCTCAGGGGCTCAGGGATGGCCGCGTGGGGGCTCTGGCAATTTCGAGGGCGTCTCCAGGTAGCTCAGGCTTTGCTCTCCACTGACCTTTCCGGGGCCCCCAGGCAGGGTGAGAGGCTCAGCTGCCTTGGCAGCTTCCAGGCGGGAGGGTCCCGGCAACCTGTCAAGCGGGGAGGATGGAAGTGGGGTCCCTTCCGCGGACCTGCATCTCCCCCACGTGCTGTATGGCCGCCGTGCTCACTCGGGGAGAGACATGGGGCGCGCCGGGTCACAGAGAATGAGTCCGGGCTCCCTGTTCACGTCTCTTACAGGTTCTGGGCTCCTGGTGACCGGCCTCCGCTTGCCCCCCCCCCCCAGCTGCTACGAGGTAAACCTTCGGGGCTTTGTCCTGCAGGACCTCCTGGTTAGCTCCTCACGGCGTCCTGGCAGCCAGGAGCAGGAGACCTTTGCCTGCCGCCTGGGCGAGCTCCAGGTGACGTGTGTGCCCCGCCCGTGCCCTCTGCTCGCGGGCTGCAGGGGCGAGGGTGCCAGTGGGTGGGAGCGCGCAGGGGCAGGCACCCTTGGCCCCTGGGGACTGAGCCTTCTCCCTCCCGCCAGGTGGTGGATGCCAGCAGCCTGCTCGGCCCCCTGCCCCGGGTGCAGGGTGTCACCGTCTCCCGCGTGCGCTGGCAGCAGGGCACCGCTGAGGAGGGGGAGGAGCCCCCGGCCCGGCTCCGGCTCAGCTGTACCCTGCACTGGTCCTGCCCCCTGTCTCAGGTCC
>NC_043716.1:57931340-57933638 GCF_006229205.1 Suricata suricatta | reverse complement strand
GGCGGGCCAGTCAGGGCTGCACAGTGAGGTCCGGAGTCCGGTGCCTTGGGGCTGGACGGCCAGGCCAGAGCAGGGAGAGCAAGGGATGAGGAAAGGCCCAGAGCGGTGCCCGGGTCAGGTCCCGGTGTGGCTGGAGAGCAGGTGCTGGGCTGCAGGGAGAAGCCCCTGGCCAGGAGTAGGGGGACAGCAAAAACTAACAAAGGCTCCCAACATGGCTCCACTGTCTCATGAAACGTAAAAAGTAAAAAAACAAACAAAAAAAAAACCACCTCACTTTATATATTCAGCATCAGCTCCTCAAGCTCTGAAGTGAGCCCCTTTTCTATTCCCCTTGTACAGAGCCCCGCCCCGCCCCGCCCCTCCGGTCCATAGCCCCGCCCCCTGCAGCTCCGGACCCTCTTCTTGCGGCAGCTCCGCCCCCGGCCCCGCCCTCCCGGTCCCCCAGGACTGCAGCAGAGCCCCAGGCTTCCTTTCTTACCATTCTGTATGCTTCCAAGGTGTGACCATTCAAATCAGCAGTATTATTACTAAGATTATTAATAAAGATTTCTTTCTTCAAACCAGGACGATGCTTTTTGACTTGGCAGCTCCCAGCCAGCTGGGGCCCAGAGGGTGGAGGGCGGGGCGGAGCCCGGGTTCCCAGAGGGGGAGTCCGAACAGCTTTCTGGACCAGACAGAGATCCCAGGGCCCCAATACTCAGGACTCCTTTCCCGACCGGACCCAGAACGCCTGGGGGAGGGCTCACGCGTACCCCTGGAGCTTTGCCTTGGCTCCGCTGCTGCGGTAATGCTTGCAAAGTTAAAAGCATGTTCGGAGGAGCGGGGACCACCACCGTGGCCCCTTCCCAGGGAGCAGGGGCTACTCTGCACAGGCGCCGCCCAGCAGCTGTGGCCAGCCAAGTGCAAGCAGGAGAGGGTACAGGGCTGGGGGCGTCAGTGGGAGGAGGGCCCTCAGATCCCAAGCACTCCGGGCTCGGCCACTGTGATAGGTCCAGGGCTCCAGGGCGGGTCACCCCTGGAAGGCTGGGGTGGGGTGGGGCAGCCGCCATCCTCAACACCACCACCCTACCACCGGAAAAGGGAGCAGAACTGGGAAGCAATGCACAGGGCAAATCAAAGCTTAGAAGCCTTGGACCAGGGGAACTGGGCCCGACTCGGAAACCAAGGTTGCACTACCCACCACAGACCTCACCAACTTGAATTCTTCCTGTTTCACGTCGGAGACTTGATTTGAGAACACTTATGCCCACCACAGGGGCACAAGGTGAAATGCTAACAGAAGAATTACCTGCCCACGAGCAGGACGGGGTCGGAGCTTCCAGGAGCTGGGGTTGCGGGGTCCCGCCGCGCGCCACTCTCTGCTAACCCCCGCGCTCCTGACCGCCTGCCCACCCGCCTGTGAGAAGGGAATGGCCACTGTAAATTGTCCCTCCTTGTCCCATGAAATACCGGGGCAACCGGCACATAGAAAACCAAACAGGCTTCGTGAGTGAAGAGGGACATTATAGCACCGGGCCACCCAGCTCCGGGGATGCCCGCCTCTGGGGACGCAGGGAGCAAGGCCAGGAGCCCGCACCCTGCTTCCCGGGCACCAGACGAGAGAGGCTCAAAGCGCTCCAGGGAACGGTCCGCACCAGACCACGATTGTGAGAGCAGCTGCAAGCGGCAGACGCGCCGGGCCTTGCCGCCACTCTGAACTGTCCCGATTCACGGGGGCGCCCAGGGGCCCTGCGTCAGCGGCGGTACCACCGTTCCGCGTGAACCAGGCAAACCCACTCCCCACCGGGCACGGAGCTGGCGAGGGCGGGGCTCGGAGAGTAAGACGTGCCTCTGTCTCCCTGGCAAAGGGCACGTGGGCACCCAGGAAGGCAGGGAGGGGGGTGGCAGAGGCAAACATCAGCCCTGGAAGGAGACCCCCTTTGCTGTCCTGCTGGCCGGGTCTACCAAGGCCACCACCTGCCACCTCTCTGCATCCCAGGCTGAGGCGGTGTGGCTGCACGGCCGCCTGGTGGCCTGTCCCCTCCCTACAGTGCAAACCCAAGTCCCAGGACCCGGGGCTTGGGCTCCAGGCCATCTTAGGTGTGACCCTCTGGCTGGGACCGGCTTGGCCCTTAGCACCGCTCCACCTCTCACAGCACAGGTGGAGGGCGAGAAACGGGCACGTAACCCCCGTCGTTGGCCCGATGCAACCCGGGGGAGAGACCCGGAGAATGACACTGCACAGGCCCCAGAGAGCAGCTGGGCAAGAAGCAGATGACCCACGGCCGTAGGGGGAGAGCCCTCCCCCAGGAAGTCAGC
>NC_043716.1:57927917-57931240 GCF_006229205.1 Suricata suricatta | reverse complement strand
GCCTATAGCGACAGGTATGGCCAGGCGGGATCGGGGTGCAGACAGACCATAGGGGAACAGGTCCCTGTAGGCCGGGCTCGGACGGGAAGACTTAGCCACTTTCTGGGCCTGGGGCAGCCTTCCCCCGGTGGCACAGAATCTGGACAGAGGAGAGCAGGTCCGAGACCCCTGAGCCAGCTAGGCCCCCCGATTTCTTTAGTCCCATCCTGCTAGCATGACGGGGAGACCATGGAACCCCGCGGTTCTCCTCTGACTCCCAACCCCGGAGGCCAGGCCTCTCCCTGAGCTCTAGAGGCCCCGGAGTGAAAAGGGTAATTAGAAGGCTGTGCCTCTGCCCTCAGGCAGGCCTCTGATCCTTCTCATGGCTTCCAGATCTGAGACCCTTTAGCCCAGAGAAGGAAAGGCAGCAGTGTGCCCACCTCCCAGGGGCTGTGGCAACACCAGGTGGGCAGTGTGGCCGTCTGAGAGCAGCCAGCCCTCTGCCCCACAGCAAGCATGCCCAGGGGCTGGGGGGGTGGCTCAGTGTTTAGAGGCAGGTCCCACAGGGGTGGCCTAGCCTGGCACTAGGGCACTTGGCCTGTTGGCCACAGAGTTCCTGCTTAGAGGAGTGTGGGAGCCCCCACGCCTGGCATGCACATGGTGGGTTCCAGCCTGGGGACCCCCTGACCCTCCCTCCCGACAGCACCCCGGGACCCACACATCCCTCAAACCTTCTCACTGCATCTCACGTGTGGGTTTTGTCCAGTGCACGGCAGGCCCTTCGGCCCATCCCTGTCCTACAAGAAGCTGGCATTTCACGCACAGAATCAAGTTGAGCGGAAAGTCATCAGGGGGCCATGGGGCCACGTCCCCCCATGTCCTCCCTCCCTATCTGAGCCTTCCTGCTCTGAGCACTCTGCCCATGTTCTTCCTGGGGGTCGAGGTTTCTTTTCCCTCCACCCCGGCTCTGTGAGGACTCCGTGTTCCTTCCACGAGGCCCTGGTAGGACAGCCTGTGTTTCGGGCGCTTCCTTCTCAATAGGCAGAAAGGATGGCCAGGGGGGAGGGGCCTGACCGATGGGACCACACTGGAGGAGGTGGGGGTCTGTTGCCACCCCTCACCTGCCCCGCATCGCCCTCCACACCTCCCTCCCTGTGCTCATCTCCCCAGTTACGGCAGAGTCTATGCGGCCACTGACCCCTACCACCACACCATCGGCCCCCCGGCGACCTACAGCATCGGAACCATGGTAAGCAGTGGGGGGGCCCCTGGCCTTTGGCGCCGGCCTTGACGAGGCTGGGGTGGGCAGGCCCTGAGGACAACGACCCAGACCTCTGCCCAGCGCCTGGGAGGACCAAGGCCTGGATCGGAGCCTGGGGGAGGACTTGCCCCTTTGTCCTGGCCCCCGGGGACTTGGAGGAAAGCAGGCCCCGGGGGGATATCCGCCCACTCTGCCCAGGCGTCTGAGGCTCCAGAGGCCCCTGGGGGTGTGTCTGCCACCGTCCCCCTGTGTCCTGTCACTGCACGTTTCCTCACGTCAAGGAGAGGGACAGGGCTGCCGCTCACTTCCCACACGAACCCATCAGCGCCCCCCCCCCCCATGCATTCCCGGCAGGCTCACAGCAGCCAGAGGTGTGCAGGCCAGTGTGTCTGTGTGTGTGTGTGTGTGTGTGTGTGTGTGTGTGTGTGTGTGTGTGTGTATGACCAGCTGTCGACACATTCAGCCCAGTTCACTCTGTACCCTGAAACCTGCTTCCAGGGGACACCTGCCTTCTGTGCCCACCCCCCCCCCCCGGGGGGTGTTGATGTCGGTTTTTCGCTAGCGTGGCATCCAGCATCAAAGAGGAACACATCTTCCAGGGGGTAAAAGGAGGAGGGAGGTTCAGAGCCAATATGGATACGCTCTTCCATCTCCCTTGGTTTTGATTACTCCCTCCCTGTTTTGTTTTTTGGGTTTTTTTTGTCTTTTAAGAAGTTCCCTGCATCCCAGGCCGCCTGCAGTGATGGCTAGCAGCCACAGGGGGCAGCAGAGGCCTCTTGGGGACCGGCCCCTTCCTGGCAGAAGGCCCCGAAAGTGAGGTCTGCCGCCCCTTGACTCCAGGCTCAGCTCGGTCTTCCCCGCACATGCAGCTGCTGGCTAAGTTTTCGTTGACTCACAGAGGAACCCCCTCTTATGTTCTCATTTTTGCTTCCAAGCGTTTCTTTTCTCCCCTCAATTCTTCCTCTCTGGCACTTGCTGCTTCCATTTCCGGTTGAAATTGGTTGGTGGGGAGGAGGTTCCTGTGAGGACCTCCCTGACTCAGCGCAGCCCACGGACACGGGGGCCAGAGCATCAAGGGCCCGTTCTCCTCCGCAGGCCGCAGGGTCAGGCCCAGGCAAGGCCCTGGGGGAAGAGCAGGGGCCCCAGGGGCCCCCAAGGCTCGGAGGAGCTGGCTGGGCAGCCACAGGCCCTCCTGGTACAACCAGAGGAAGTCCGTCCTCCAGAGCCTCCTTGGGGCGCCCAGCAGGTGGGGCCCTCACTCAGACCTCCCCCAACCCATGAGAGAGAGCGGGGCCAGGGAAGGGCCAGGCCTGAGCCCAGAGCGTGGCCCAGACACCTCTCACACCTTACGGTCCGGGAGCGCTGTGGTGATGACCCCAGGCCGCTGGACAGAGCGAGGCCCAGGCCCCCTGCTGCCATGGGCCCTGGGACCCACTCTCCCCAAGGCAAACCTCACTAAATGGGACTTAGCGATTTCTTTCTGGTTTTCCTTATTGTTTTCTTTTTTGCTTTTCCCCCCTCCCACAAGGCGGTACTGACTGGCTGTTTGTCACCTTTGATGTTGCAGGCTAGCCTCTGCCGAGGAGGGTGCAGCCGCTTCACCCCCTACTAGCAAGAGGGCCAGCCCCTAGCAGCATTCACACTGACTGCCCAGTACACACCACACCCAGCAGCCCAAAACCAGGCACAGCCACCGGGAGGACAGTGCGCCTCCCAGGCAGCGGCACGCGACGCTAAAGTCCATAGGTTTACCTCCAGCCAGCCGGTGCCCCTGCCCCTCACCATGGCGTGTGTGTCTTTGACCTTGGTTACCCCTGTATGTCTGAAACCTTGCTTCCTATTTTGACTATGTTGACGTTGTGACCCCCCCAAGCCATTTCAGGTACAGTATGCACATAGCGGGAGGGGCCAGGCTGGGGACGAGGACCCGCACCCCCAGCCCCAGAACTAGCAATAGAGCCCGCCAGGGCGACACCCACTTCCCATCATCCCCTGGGTCTGCAGAGCCAAGGAGACCGCCCCCAGCCTGCCGGGACCCCTCTTCTGGGGTTCAGGGAGGGAGGAAGCGCTCCCGTCCTCTGGA
>NC_043716.1:57907737-57927817 GCF_006229205.1 Suricata suricatta | reverse complement strand
GGACAGGGGGTACCTCACTCAGTGACCCCGATGCAGGTAGGGATGCGGGAGGGTCACCCCTGCCCCCACCACCCAACGCCCTGGGGGCTGGAGAAGCGGTGAGCACGGACAGCCCAGGCTCCGCTATGAAGGGTCCCCAGGGACCCGGAGCCCTGGCCCTCCCACCCTCCTGGGCTCCCAGGATGCAGTGGGCTGGGGTGGGGGAGGGAAGACCCCCTCCCCACGGGGCCGCACTTACATAAATCTCAGCACCATAAAAGCCGTCCTGATACACGACCCTGGAAGCAAACGGACAAGAGAGTGGTGGGCAGGCCGGCTCCGGCGTCTGCTGAGGAGGGAGGGGGCAGGGTGCCAGCCCTGCCCATGGGACTGGCATTTTAACAAGCGTTTGCTCCAGTGCCCTGTTTTGGTATAACAATAGAGTAACACCCTTGCTGGTCAGCTCCTCTCTCCCACAAAGCCAGGGGCCCCGTGGCCCCTGTTGCTTACCCTCCCCCCACCCCAGCCCAGGCAGCTGTCCCCCCATGCGGGCAGAGGGCGCTGGGCCCAGGGAGGGCTTGGAGCAGGCCCTCGCTGAGCTCAAGGGCCAGCACCATCCCATTAAATCTGCTGGCAAGGTGCTGGGGCTCTGAATGTCCCCCAAAGGCCAGTGACCCTTGGTGCCCACGGCAGGGTGGGGTGGGGGTGCTGATACAGAGGCGACTTCAGTGGGGTACTCTCCAACTTCCCACAGTCCTGGAAAGGCTGCCAAGCCCCTCCAGCTGCCCAGGGCCTCCCTCCCCATCCCCCCAGGGCCTCCCCCCATGCCTCCCTCCCAGTGCCTCCCCAGGTACTCACGCTCCATAAGTTGGGATGGGGGGTGGGGGCGGCGCAGCCCGAAACGTATTATACACAGCCCGGCCCCGACCCCGTAGGTGCGCACCCCGGTAGGCTACGGCCGTGCCCGTGGTGGGGTAAGGGAACCCCGTCACTGCAGGAAAGGGGCCCAGAGAAGAGGCGGTGAGAGAGAAGACCCCAGGAGCCTGAGGCCAGGCCAGCACTGTCCCCCCACCCCCCACAACCACGCCCCCTCCTGCCCACACCCCCTCCGGCCGGCTCCGCCCTTCACACCCAGAATGACCTTGGCAGCCTGTACCTGCATAGAATTCAGGCCCATAGACCGCGCCCACCACGGGATTCAGCTTCCAGCCTGGGAGAGAAGCAGAGAAACCCAGTCATTCTCACCCGTGGCACACTACCCTGGGGTCCTCCCACGTAGGCGTGGCCTCTGCAGACCTGCCAGCGGGACCACCTCCCTCTGCAGTCAGGGTGGGGAGAGGAAACCCCTGGCCCCTCTGGGGAGCCTGCAGCCTCACTGGCTCTGGCCTTATGCTCCCTCGATAACAGGGACCAAGTCTCTCCAGACCCCTGTGCCTGGGTGTCTTCCTGATTCTTCTCAAGTTGCTGCCCTCCCCAGCCTGCCGCTGCCCTGCCCTGCCCTGGGGCACCAGCTCCAGCAGCCTAGAGTCTGCAGTCTCTGCAGGAGGGACTTAGGAAGGGAAAGAACACTCCTGTAAATGTGTGCAGGCCCACAGCTGGGGCCAGGGGCCCTGCACACACAGGACGGAGCCCACTCATGGGAGCGTGGACTCCAGTGGGGGCCAGACTGACTTCCAGGAGGGCCAGAGGCTGCCGTGGGGGCCTGGCTTCTGCCACAGCCTCCTGCCACGTCCCGTCCCAAAGCCTCTGTCCTGGGGTAGAGCTCTCCTTCCCCAAGGCTGAGTTCTGCCCGGCCAGCCTCGGTCTGTCTTTCCCCAGAGCAGCCAGGGGGAAGGGCTTCGGAGAAGCAAGGGCCTCTGGATCGGAGGTACTAATGACAACTAAGGTTTCCAGAGCACCTCACCATGCACCACCCTGTTCTAAACCCACCCAAGGGAGGTGGTGTCCCACCCTCCCATTACACAGATGAGCAAGTGGAGGCTCAGGGCAGTGCCACAGCCTCACATCCCAGAGCCGGAAACCTAGCCCACATTCCTGGCCATTCATTCCCTGGTCCCCAGCTGTGGTCTGCACCTGCCTGTCCCTCTCTGCGGGGGAGGGAGGGGGTACTGGCCTCTAGACCAGTCTTCTCCCACCAGTGACCCACGTGCAGGAGTGAAGCCTGCTTCCATTGGAGGGTCCGAGGGGTGGCCGCCAGCCAGCTTGGAGTGGGCTCTGGCCCCAGGCGCTCGTTCAGATGGCGTGGGCACAGGATGATGTATTTGACCAAGCCCAGCCCCCTGACCCCCTCAGTGTGCCTGCTCTCATCTCTGCAGTATGGCCTGAAAGCCCAGGTCCACATGCCTCCTGACTTTGTGAGGAGGGACAGAAGGGACCTGCACCCACTGGCCAGACAGCAAGACACCCCTGAAGAGCATGGCAGAGGAGGAGACCAGGCCATCAGGGCCGGCCCCTACCCGTGAGCCTCCAACCCAGATTCTGACACCCTCACTGCCGGGCGGGGGGCTGGGACGCCTCGCTCCCCTGGCCGTCCCTGCTCCACAGCCTCCACGTGACTGTGGGCCACCTCCCCTCCCAGGTCCGCCACAGCCGGACCCTTGCGCATGATCTGTGTCTCCGTGTTACTTTGGAGACTCCGGAATCTTCTCCGAATCCCAGATCGGGAGGAAAGAAATGTTTCATCTCCTAAAAAGAACTCCAGTCCCAAGAATTGAGTCTTCTTAGGAAGAGCCGCCATGGAGCGGAGTCCCGGAGCCGGTGACCCAAGCCCACTCCCCCGCTGGGGCTCCGTCCCTGTGGCTCCTGTGGGGCCACCAGTTCTGGATTCCTGGGCATCTTCATCTGTTCCTCTGGCTTCCTGATGCCTCCCCGAGTCGCAGCTGGGCCCATGTGACTGTCCGGGAGCCCAGACGTGCGGCCGCCTGCGCCGGGCTGCGCCTCCAATTTGGCTGTAACATCTTCACTCCTGGTCCGACCTGGGGAGTTTGGTTCCCACGGTGGGCACTTCGGCTCTCTTCCCCCGCAGCCGATGAATTTCTGAATTCAGCGAACTCTCTGGAGTGTTGAAGCAAAGTGCAGCCACATGCCCAGGCTGCTGGAGCCCGTGCTGGGCTTGTGTGTCAGCCCACAGAGAGCCTGGGGCCGCCGGCCGCAGCCCGTGTCCCTCCTGCTCGGGCCAGCGGGGACGCTTCGGTCACACCTTGGCAGTGAGCCGTCCCGGTCACATGTGCACCGCTGGTTCCAGGCCCATCCCGGCCTAGGAAGGCGGCCGCTCAGGGTCTGCATTCCAGGCTTCCGGAAGCTCCCGGCTCAGGCTGGAGAGCAGGCGTGTGGCTCTCAGGTGAAGGGGGCGGCTGACTCCTGGCACTGGTCCTGACCTTCCACACATGTCCGCCCCTTGGCCTTACCGTGCCAAGCACTCCGCAGGAGCTGGGGACACTGGCCAAGCCGGGTGTCCCAAAATTTTTTTAAAAATGTGCGGTTTGATAGTCCTCACAAGAGCAGAATGAGAACAATAATCTAGTGTAAATGTGGCTCAGCCGGACCCCTGCCTTGCTCCGGGGGGCAGCTGGGGAGGCTGTGCAGGTGGGTCATCACGGGTCAGCTGACCGGTCACCTGACACCATGGGTGGCCCGTCTCCCAGGGACAAGAGCGCTAGGGGGTGGCTTGGTTACTTTGCCCCTGCAGGGGGGTGAGACGCCAAGCCCCGCCCCCCTGCCCTGCAGGGAGACTCCTCCTGACAGCAAGCGGCACTGCCACCCTCCGGCTCCGGGACAACGTCGAACAGGCCCCGGTGCACCGCCAGCTCCGCGGGGACCAGCCTGCCTTGCCCGGTGGGGTGAAGGCATGTGACTGCGAGGGCCGGCCCTCCTCTGGGCCTCGGTGGGTCCGTTTTCAGGGAAGACCGGCCACTTCCGCTAGGGGCGGGTGTGTGTGCATGAGACCACTCCGTGGAAGCGCATTCTGTGCCCGCAAGGCTCCCCTTGGGGACAACTGTGTCCCCAAGGCCTGGAGGACTACCCTAACTACCATCACATTCCCTCAGGAGGGAGCATCTCCAGCCCAGGCCCTGCCTCCCTGCTTTGAATGTAAGGAACAATCCCAGACGTGGCCACCCTCTGCGCCGGGGCCCTGTCCTGGGGCGCCTTGGTGCCTTGCTTGGGGAGGCCCAGGCGTCCCGCCCCAGCTCTCCTGCTTCGGCCCATCTGCACCCTTCTGACCTAGCAGAGCTGGGACACCAGGGGGCGCTTGGCACCCAGGGAGCCCTGGGCCCCTTACCGTTAGTGTAGGGGTTCGCGGTCTTCTTGTTGGTCATGACGCGGGCTGTGGCGTTATTGACCTGCCGGGAGAGAAGGAAGGAGAAGGTGAGGGTGAGCGGAGCGCCGGTGCATGGCCGCACCGAGGGGGCCGGGGGGCCAGGAGCAAGGCCCGGGCCGGCGTCTGCGGCCAGCTTGGCCCCACACCCTGGCCTGCCCTCCTCCCGGGCCAACCCTCCCCACATCGTTCGTCTGGCCGGCTCGCCTTCCACAAGCCGCTCCCGAAAACCAAGTCCCAGCCTCTCTCTCTGGCAACCCAGGGCCACTGGAGAAGCTGGCTGGTGGACTCTCCACAAAGTGCTCTCAGCCCAACTAACAGACCGGCCCCCAAGACATGCTATGCCCTTGGTGGCTGCTGGGGCCTTTCTAGTCAGCGGCACCCCTCTTGTGGGGGGAGGCACCCCATTCCCCTAAGGCCAGCAGAGAGTTCCCGATGGGACACGTGTGCCCCTCGGGGGCAAGGCCGATGGGAGAGGGGGCAGGCGGGCGCCGAGGGGGGGGTCCTATCTCACCAGAGGCCTCTGAGCTCCTGCAAGGGTGTGGGGAGGGTGGGGCTCGGCCTCCGTGGAAGGAGGCAGAAAACAGGGCAGGGGGTGGAACTCAAGAGAGGAGGGGGGGCCACGCTGCTTCCCCCACGTCCAGTGAGCCCCTGGGCCTGGGCTGCCCTCTCAGGTGCCCACTGGGCGCTGAGCCAGAGCCTGGCTGAGGTCCGAGCCTCAAGTACCTGCTGCTTCTGGAAACCCTCCCCCCAGGCCCTGCCACCTCTCTTCCCACGACTCTGCCCTTGCTGTGGACCCCTCCCCTCTCTGGCTACCCCTGGCTGCCCGGCCTGTCCAGGAGCCCAGCTCCCAGGCCGCAGCGCTGGGGGGGGGGGGGCAGCCCACCAGGGAAGGGGAAAGGGGGGGCCGAAGGGGACCCGTGGTTTCCTCTCTCTGCTGCTCCTCTGGGCTAGCCCTTTCCAGGCCTGGCAGGTGGTGGTGGGGGGAGGACAGCACCTCCCAGCTGGGGGCAGACTGGCTGCTGCGGTGCTTGGGGCTGGCCAGCGTGCTATTCTGGGGGCTCCTCCCAGTGTGTGGCTGACCCACGCAGTTGGGGGGGCCTCTTCCAGAAAGCAGAGGGAGGCGCCCTTGGGTGGGCCTGACGTGTAGGCCCACAGGAGGTGGCGGGAGGCAGGCTGGGCTCTGCCTCCTGCCCCGTCTCCCCGCCCCGGGGACCGGCCCGGCTCCCGGCAGGGTGGCCGTGGGGCTGGGCTGGGGGACCTGGGCGACAGAGGCAGTTCTCAGGACGCGCCCTGCGCAGCACTTATCTGAGCACCTCAATTTTCCGTCCCTCTACGATGGTCCCATTCAGCTTCTCCCGGGCTCGGTCAGCATCTGAGCTAGTTTCAAAAGTTACAAACCCAAAACCCTGTGAGCGGAGAAGGACAGACACGGAGAGAGAGGATGAGAGAAAGGAAAGGAGGAGTGGGGAGGTGGAGCAGGGGAGCGGAGAGAGAGGGAGAGGGAGGGGGAGAGAGGAGGATGGGGGAGGGGGGAGAGAGAGAGAGAGAGGGACTGAGTCAGGTGAGTTGAAGGAGAGGTCGGCAGCCCAGAGGTCAGTTCTGGTGCCACCGGCAGGATGCCCAGGAGGGGTCCGGCCCCAGGTGGGGGCGGCTGCAGGCCTGGCCTGAGCCCGGCTGGAGCTGACCACCTGGCACCTCGGAGAGGACAGGCCAAAGCCATGAAGAAGATGCTAACCCGGCCAGGGGCCAGGACTGTCCCCCTAATGCCATCTGCAGGGGGCAGGGCTGGGTTTCATGATCTCCTGGGGGCCGCCCCCCTCCATGACCCTGGGAGCCTGGATGGGGGTCTTCCCTTCCCTGATCAGGGAGCAGGGCGTGTCTCTGCCCACAGGCCCCCGGGCCAGCTCCCAGGCAGGCCAGCGGCCCCCTGGAGGCGCGGCTAGGCGGGTGGGGCCCCTGGGGCCTGGCGTGGGGGGGGGGCGCGGACAGAGAGGTCTCGGCAGCTCCGAGAGAAAGCATCGCAGCTGCAGCAACGACACAAACAGCGGGGGGGGGGCGGGGGCGGAGGAGCGGGGGGTACAAGCACCGGTGTAGCTCAGGGGTCCTCGGGCTCGAAGCTCTCCAGGAAGGAAACGCACATTTCACACGTTAGCCTGGCGGGACCTACAGCGGGCGCTGTAATGGTGGCGGCGTCTGGGCGGCACCCACCTTGGAGCCCCGCTCGTTAAAAATGATCTCCACGTCTAAAATTTTTCCGAATTGCTGCAGAGACAGAGAGGGGTGGGGAGACAGGGGAGGTGGGCTAAGACTGCCAGCCCCCATGCCCGCCTGCCTCCTGCGGAGGGGCGGGAGGGGCGCCTGGCGCAGCGTGGTGGGGGGACGGGAGACCCCTCCCCACATTCTCCCCACGAGCACCCCCCGCCTGTGTGAGGGCCGCGTGGGGGCCGGGGTCCTCCTCCACCTGCCTGGACTCTGCCCCAAGTGACTGGCAGCCTCCTCTAATTCATGCTGAAGGGTAAAGGGCTACAGATAGATCCTTCCCAAAAGGTGATGAGCAGGAGTCCTCAGAAGAGACAAAGTGCCACAGAGGGACTGTGTGGCCAGCGGCCTGGGCTGCTTGGGGTGCAGGACAGAGTGGCACCAGACTCCTCTACTTAACTAGACACACTGGCCATGCAGGCCCACGTGCTCTGGCTGCCCCCTTCCTGCACCATCACTGGCCCAGAACCCCCCGGGGCAGCCCTGTTTCTCACTGTCACATGAGACCACAAACCTGTGAAGCCAAATCCCTGAACCCAGGTCCCGAGGGGCCCGGCCGAGGCCTCCAGTGTGTGTGAGCGATGGGCTCCCCCTCATCCCACGGGGCGGGGAGGAGGGCGTCAAAGGGGCAGGACAGCAGTGCGTCCCAACTCAGACGGAGGCTGAAAGAGGGAGGCGGGGGTGCCTGTCCTCGTGCAGGGACAGGGCAGCAGACGCCCTGGTGCGGGGACAGGGGGCAGGTGAGCTGACATCCTGGTGAGGGGACAAGTGACAGGTGAGCTGCCACCATGGTGAGGGGACAGGTGACAGGTGAGCTGCCGCCATGGTGTGGGGACAGGGGACAAGTGAGCTGATGCCCTGGTGCGGGGACAGGTGAGCTGACATCCTGGTGAGGGGACAGGGGGCAGGTGAGCTGACATCCTGGTGAGGGAACAGGGGACAAGTGAGCTGACACCCTGATGAGGGGACGGGACAGGTGGGCTGACATCCTGGTGAGGGGACGGGACAGGTGGGCTGACATCCTGGTGAGGGGACAGGTGACAGGTGAGCTGACGCCATGGTGCGGGGACAGGTGAGCTGACATCCTGGTGAGGGGACAGGGGACAAGTGAGCTGACACCCTGGTGAGGGGATGGGACAGGTGGGCTGACATCCTGGTGTGGGGACAGGTGATAAGTGAGTTGATGCCATGGTGCAGGGACGGGTTAGCTGACATCCTGGTGAGGGGACAGGTGAACTGACATCCTGGTGCGGGGACGGGACAGGTGAGTTGACACCTGGGTGCGGGGACAGGGGACAGGTGAGCAGATACCCTGGTGAGGGGACAGGTGAGCTCACACCTGGGCGAGGGGACAGAGGACAGGTGGGCTGACGCCCTGGTGAGGGGCCGGGACGGGCAAGCTGACGCCAGCAGGTGTCCGTTTGCTGTACGGTGAAGAGGAACGGGACATGCACTGGGGACCAAGGTCAGGGCGAGCTCTGTATGGAGGCAGTTTTAACTGGGGGCCCCGGGCTCAAAGAGGTTGGCAGCCGCCAGGGTCCAGGCCAAGCGGGGCGGAATCCTGATGATTCCACATCCCACCGGCCACTCACTGTCTAAGCCCCAAATCTGATGGGGCCTGGCCTCCAAGAAGGGGAGTCGCTACTGGGGGCAAGGTGTGGGTGCTGGGTCCATCCTGAGGCCATCCTGGGGGCATCTCCCCTTTGACAAGTCCCACTGGGGTTGGGGGCTGGGGCTCGGGGGCCAGGGCCTGCCTGGCTTGTGGCAGGGGTGGGGGTGGCACAATGCTGGTGGCGGGGAAGAGGGTTTGGGGGGAGGGGGTAGGCGCAGGAAGAAACGTGGACCAGGGCCCGTGGTTTCGTGGCTGTGCTTTTCTGGGACGCATGGCCTGGTTGGTGCCCACCGGCTCACCCGCTGGGCAGCCAGGCACCTGTGTGGCATTCAAGTCAAGTGACCATGAGACAGAAGGGCCGCCCTGCTGGTTCTCACAGAGACACTGTGGCCGAAATCCTAAAGCCCCCTAAAACCAACTGGGAGAATCCAGAAGGAAAGGGGCGTGTTCTTGATTCCCAGGGTTTGAGCGTCTGGCCAGAGCCCCAAGGACACACGCCCAGAAACGGTGAGCGCTCAGCCCGCAGGCGCACAGGAGAGGCAAGGCTGGAGGGCCGCTGGGCCTCTTGAGGCCAGGAGGCCAAGCTGCCCCTCCCGGTGCCCTCTGAGGGCACAGGGGTCCCGGAGCCCCTGTCACACTGCTGGGACTGCAGAGCCATAACCTAGCCGCCGCCGCCCCAGTGGCTTCTGAGAGGCACCGGGGACGGGTGCGGTGTGCTGGGCGGGTGTCTGGCTGCCACTCGTCCTCCTTTCCGTCCTGCAGGCTTAGGTCAGAGCGGGGCCGGACCCGGGGGGCGGCCTGGAGGGGCCGCATGCACTCACCCCGAACATTTGCCGCAGGTCGGGGTCCCTGAACCGGAAGGGGATGTTGGAGACGTGTAGCCTCTTGGGCTGCTGCTTCTCTGTGTGGTCGGAGGGGTGGAGCGGCTGGCTGTCTGTCTGTGCCGCCTCGTCTGTCTGCTGCGGGGAGAGGACCCGGGCTGTGAGGTACCCCCGTCAGCCCCCGTCCCGTGGGGACCCTCCAACTCCCTGTGCCCCGCCTCCTGGGGCTGGGGTCCACGGGGGGCCGGGCAGGCGGTTCTCACTAGGTGCGGCCCAGCCCCTGCCTCCAGGGGCTCTGCGTGTGGCCATGGCCGTGCCTGGCGCCACTGCGGGGCCCGCCTCCCTGGGGGGCGTGCACAGAGGTCTGACCTTAACGGTCCCCCGGCCACACCAACTATGATGACTCTCAAAGTCACAGGTTTGCCCTTACATCACACAGCCCAGGTTTTGGGAGCTCGGGGACCTCTCTGGCTTTTTACGTCTGATGAGAAGGTGGAGAGACCTCGGGGCCCGCCCCCGGGCACACCTGTCCATGAGGTGCCGCCCCTCATCCTAGCCCCCTTGCTGCTCAGCACCGGGCCTGCTGCAGGGACAGGCTGACGGCATCGACGGGGCGACCCCGACATGGGCCTGGTGGATGGGTACGTGACCGACCGGGAGCCCCGGTGCTGGGGCGCTCTTGGGGACATGCCAGCACTGCCAGCCCCGCGTTTCACTGTGGCTCAGCTCCCCGGTGAGCCTTGTGGGAGTGTTAGCGTTAGTGCCAGCCGGTGACAGACACGGTGGGTGGCACCTGCCCCTGGGTCCTCCAGGGCTCGCTGTCTCCCGGTCCCTGTCCAGATGCCAAGGCTTTCTTGGGATCATGTCCCTAGCACTCTGCTGGCATTGCGTCCTTGCCCGGGGTCTGCTGCTGGCGCGGGACCCCGGCTGGAGGCAGGAGGGGCGCCCGGGCCCCACAGAGCCACCCTGAGCTCTTCGGATGTGCCCGGAGCGGGCAGAGCGTCCCCAGAGGCCCACACTGGAGTTCGTGAGGGTGGAGGTGCTGGGGGCCATGGGCTCCTGCCCGGCGGAGGGACGGGGGAGCCGTGACAGCGGTGACAGAGTGCAGACAGCCTGAGGAGAGACGCCTGGACACGGCTTCCCGCGGGCCTCCAAGAACTGCTGCTGTGCTCACGGTTCCTTTCTGCTGGGGTTCTTGCTGGCAAGCACTGGCGGGTACCACAGGGCTCCCCGAGTTCGATGGGTGAGCAGGGGGAGGCCCCTGTGCCGGAGCCTTCCTGGAGCCAGAGAGGCGGCGCCTTGTCCAAGGCGGCAGGGCTAGTGGCCCGAGGTCTGTCTGTGGGCTCCTGAGTGGCTGCCCTCGACGGTCAGCCCGTTCACCCCTTCTGGAAGGAGGGGCCGCTCCCCTGCTCCCGCACTCGGCCAGGGGGCCTCTGACCACGTTCCAGGGCCGCGCGCTCCATAGGCAAGGGGAGTGGACGGTCATCAGCCCTGGGGCCGCTGACAGAGGCGAGGACACACCTCCGCCAGGGGGCTGGGGCACCTGCTCAGAGGTCCCTGACACTCATGTCTGAGCACACAGTGTGCGGTCCCAGGTGTGGTTTGAAGCCACGTCCTCCTGTCCACCTGGGGACGTGCGTGACCCAGGGAGACCATCCCGTAGCCGTGGGCCTGGTTCTGCCAGGTGTGCATTCTCTGAGCCCTCCTATTGGCTGGCAAGAGTGACATGTGTCCAAGGGTGGGGCGGTAGGTGGCGCGCACCTTGGCCCGGGGGCCACCCACTACCCAGGAGTCGTCCAGGTGGGCATGGTGGCAGGTCTGTGGAAGCAACGCCTGGTACCTGCCTTTGGGTGCCTGGGGGACCCCTGGGTGCTCCTCCTGCCCAGCCTGCCCCAGGGGTCCTCCTCCCTTGGTCCCACTCTCCTGTGCAGAAGCAAGCGCATGCTAGCCCCCCAGAGGTTCTTGGTGTGCCTGAATCAGGACTACGCCTCCGGTGACTTTCCCCTTTTCTGGTTACGACAAAGCGTAGCTCTTTCCGTGCAGTGTGGTCAGGGAGGGCCCAGTGCCCTGTCACCCCTGCTCTGCTCTCAGGTGCTCCGGGTACAGGTGACTGACTAATGGATCCCCCCCCCCCCCCCCCGATTTTGGGGAGTGAGCTGGGGAGGGGCATGTAATGCCAGCTTCAGACCAGCAGAGGGCAGCAGTCAGCTCAGCCAGCGTGCGACCAAAGGAGCCCTGGGCGCGGGGTTGGGGGGGGTCCGAGGGAGGGCGCCTGGGGCCTGCACGGATGGACCCTCCTCTACCCTGGGCCCGTCCTCATGGCAGGGCTGAGCCCACTGTGAGTCTCCACGGTCCAGGGGCCTCCTCTGGCCCCCTCCCAGAGGCCTTTAAGGGGAGCGAGCTGAGGGCTAGGAGGGGGAATGAGTGTTGGGGGGTCATGGGGGATGAATCATGAGTGGGGCCGGGGCACAAGCAAGAGGGGAGCCCCTCGCACCCGAGCACAGCTCTGTGGAGGCAGGTGAAGGGGTTCAGCGGCTGGAAGAGCAGGAGATGCAGGAGAAACGCCTGGTGTTCCAGCTGGGAGGGGAGGGGTGTGAGGGAGGGGGGTGCAGGGGGTGCGGGGGAGGGGATTCAGGGGAGGTGGGGGGAGGGGGTGCGGGGGGGCGGGGATGCCAGCCTCTGCTGCCTTTCCCCGGGACTCCCCTCGTTTCCTCTCTCTTCCAAAGCAGCCTTTGCCCCCCGTGCTCCAAGGCAGGGAAAAAATAAGGCCACAGTGACAGCCTCCCCAGTGGCCTCGCTCAGGCCTCTCCAACTGGCCATAGCGTCCTCGTCCTTCTCCAAGCCACCTTAGCCATCACTTGCCCGGTGGGCTCGGGGCAGGGTCCGGATGCCGCCCGGGGCACGTCCACCCTCAGAGGAGCCAGCAGCCCCTCCGCCCGGGCCTCCCCAAGCTCACTCAGCACAGAGAGAGGCCAGGAGACGCCGGAGCGGGGCCGCGGTCCGGCGGGCACTCGGGCAGCAAGCAAGGACCCGGCGGCCCCGCTGCTGACGGAGCCAAGGCTTGCTGATGGGACCCAAGATGGAGCCGCTCTTGGACAGGCTTCTCTGCAGCCCCCTCACCCCTCACCCCCGCTCCCCCAGACGCCCCCCCGGCCCCCGAGCACGCATGTAGTGACCGTCAGCTGCTGGCTAGGCTGGGTGGTGAGTAAGCCTGGGAGGAGGCATTCTCCACGGGTGGTGGCCTCGGGCCGTGGTGTGTGACGTCTTCGTCGTCGTCAGGGGCAGCCCCTCCTCGGGCAGAGCTGTGCGCGCCCACTGCGGACGCTGGACCACAGAATATTCTAGGAGCTCTCTGCTGCCCATGCACCTGATGCACTGATGCTGCCCGACGGCACTGTCCGCTTGTGCCCGGTCAGCGGGTGGCGGCATGCGGCTCGGTCTTGCTCAGGGTGGGGGCACCCTGTGCTGTAACCAAAGTCCGCCCTTCTGCGCGAAGCTCCAGGAGCCAAGTGCAAGGGGACCCACAGCTCCTGCTAGCGTGGCACCTGCTAGCGGGGGAGGGGAGTGGCCCAGGGTCCCCGGCCCAGAGGAAGGCAGGGAGGGTGGGGGCCGTTCCTGAGGGGAGAAGCGCTCTGGCTGTCCCGCGGTTCAGGGTGGGCGGGGGGCAGGGAGAGGTCTGCCCTCCCGCATGACCTCGAAAGAATGACTACTCTGGGGAGGTGGTCCCCAGCCTGAACCCCGGGGGTCTCTGCAGAGTAGGCCTGGGGCCCCGACCCGTCAGCAGCCCTGGTCGCACCCGGCACTCCTTGTGGCTTTTGCCAGAGGCGCTGTGATGACAAACGGAATCCACACACGGGAGCGGTCAGGTCGTCTCGCCGCCAGCTGGCCTGTACTCCCCGCCCCGTGAACACCAAGCTGCTCCGGAGGGCAGGGCGGAGGCATCGGTGAGCCAAGGACCCCTCCAGAAAGGAAGTCAGGGACAGGTGACCCCGGGCGTGTTCGGCCTTTAGCTGGGAGCTCTGATCGGCTTCTCGGGAAAGAAGGGGGCTACCAGAACCTTCCAGTAAGATCTTCTGCTCCTCCCAAGGCGGGAAGTGTCTGCCGGCAAAGACACCCCAGGGGCTGAGTGCTCCTGCCCCAGCACTGGTGGGGCGCTTGGCCTGGGTGTCCGCGGATCCACTGACCTCCTGCAGGGCTCGTTTGGCCCCGGGGCCTCATGAATCCCGGTCTCTCCTCCGTATCCCGGATGGAAGACCTACAGACTCAGACCCCTCTGCAGGGCTTGGAGGGACCAGAGCTGACAGAAGGAAGGTCAAGGCTGCCCCTCCACCAGGCCTGGGGGGCTCTCCGCTGGAGAAGTGAGATGGTCACTCACTTCTCAGGACTCGGGACGAATCCTTTCTGGGACTCCTGAGTCCCCTCCACGACCCATACTCCGTCCCATGACGGGCCCCGTTGACTTTTACATCCTTGACTGGTGGGAACCGGGGGCCACCACAGGGCGGGGCCGGTCATCCCTTCCATGTACCCCACTGCTGGCTCAGTGCGCGACCCCCACAACTGTCCGCGGAGTGAAGGAAGACTTCTGCCCTCCCCAGGTGGGCTGCGTCTGGGGGCACAGGGTGTCGGGCAGGGCGCTTGGCTGGCCTGTCTCCGTCTTGTCTCCTGAGTTTGCTCCCAGGGCAAATTCCCAGGCCTCACTGTTCACGAGGAGGTCGTGTCGTGGGAGGTTTGGCCAGATACACGCTGTCCCCGGAGCCCTCCGGAAGGGGACCATCTTCCAGCACGCCTGTCCCCAGGAGAGCACCCCCACTCGTGGGATTCAGGAATCAGAAGCAGAGTGGCCCCAGATGCGAGTTTCAGCTCCGGGTCCTAGAACTGGCCTTTTCCACCTGTAGGAACCCGGGGGGCGGTGGCGGGAGGGCTGTCAGTGGGACGCTGGGACGCAGAGAGCGGAAAAGCTGGACTCAGGCTGGCGGCACTCTGCACAGGGAGGCGGGGTTCCGGCCCAGCCCGCAGATGTGCCCACACAGGGAGGGTGGGATCTACACGGTGCCTCCCCTCCCCTGGCAGCCAGGCTGGAGCAGGGGGAGGGCTGAGGGAGCACAGGGCGGGGGGGTGCCCCTCCCGGGCGGCACAGGGCATGCTGGCCTCCTGCCCGGCCCCTGCCAGCCAGCACTGAGAGAGAGCCAGCAGGGACGGCCTGATGCCCCCGACGCCCCAGGGAGGGCAGGGGCGGGCGCCTGGAGGAGTCACAGGGAGGGCCGGGGAAGGGGTGAAGCAGGCTGGGCTCTGGCTGGTCCCCGGGAGGGGCTGCCCTCTCGGGACGCCCACCCGCCAGGCCGGCCTCCCCGCGCCACAGTCCTCCGCTGTCAGGGAATCTGGGAGAAGCGTCAGGCTCAGCACTTTCTCGCGGAGCCGCATTACAACCACATCATTGAGGCTCTGATTGGAGGCCAGCCAAGCAGGTAGATTACGAGTGATTAGAAACGATCGCCCTGCTGGCAACCCGAGACCCGCGAGCCCCCGCCGCCCCCGCCCCGGCCTCCTCTCCCGACGCCCTGGCCCCGGCTGTGCAGACACCCTGGCCCGTGCAGCGGGAGAGACCCTCAGGGTCCAGGGGGAGCTCCAAGGCCGTGAGCCCCCTGCCCGGGGACAAGGACTGCCTCTCCACCACGGAGGCCCCTCCCGGCCCCTCCAGCTGCCCTCCCGCCCTGCTGAGCCTCCCCTCTGCGGGGACCTGCCCCCCTGACGCTCTGGGCCCCGGGGCCCCCTTACCGGCACGGTCTGGGCCCCAGCGATGGGCTGTGTGCTGGCCTCGGGGCCCGGCGGCTCGGGGTGCGTCTGTGCTGGTGTGTACAGGGTCATGCCGTGCTCCGGGGGGACCGGGGTCTGGCCCGAGTACTCCTGCGTGGCGTGCGGAGGGGGCGGGGCGTACTCGGCCGGGATGCCGTTCTGTGGCGGCGGGGGGTACTGGGCGGGGGGGTAGGGCTGGGCCATCGCTTCAGGCGGAGCCGTGGCGTCCTGATTGCCCTGTGGAGCGGAGAGCGGCTGGTGAGACGGCTGCCCCTGCCCGCCTTCCCTCCGATAGTTCCCGGGCTGAGCGGCGGGGGGAGACCCGTGGGGCGCCCCGACATGGGGCTCCCGAGCGGAGCCGCCAGAGGTGACCTCGGGGGCGGGGGCTGTCTGGGGAGCTTAGGACTTGAGGCCACTGATGCATACACCTGTCGTCAGACCCAAGGACGTGAGTCACACGACACCGTAGGAAAGAGCACCGCGAGGTGTGCACGTGTCACCCAGTGTCGGCGGGCGCTGACCTCTTGTGATGCCAGCCCACCAGGGGGCATCGGTCCAGACGAGACACAGAGTGCCTCTCCTCTTACCCTCAGAGCCACACGCACACTCCCCCCTGGTGAAGGCCTCAAGTCTTGGTTTTCCCTTGGGTAAAAGAGGTGAAGGAGATCACAGCCTCTGCTGGAGGATGTGAGGGTTGATCCCACGGAACTCGGAGCCCCGCACCACACGGCTGCCACGATGGCTCAGACGGTGAGGTGCGGTCTGCGGGGCATGGAAGGTTCCGGCTCCGCCTCCACCACAATCCCGGAGCGCTTCTCCGGAAGACCCCACCCACAGCACCCGGGCAGGCCTGGCGCCCCCGCCCCGGGCAGGGTCCTGGCAACGCTGCTGAGCAGAAGAGCTTCTGATGGGGACCTTGGGTCCAGTAGCATCACCTGGGGGCTGGGCGGCACCCCAGACCTCCCGCTGCAACCTGGGCACCCGTGGGAGCCCCTGATGTGGCCCTGGGAGGAAGTGCCCCGGCCCCAGAGAAGGGTCGGGGGTCCTCACACTGTCCGAGGGGAGGAGGAGGGAGGGCGGGTTTGCGGCAGCCCCTCTGAGCGGGCGAGGCACTCTCCGGCTTTCTGAGGGTGTCCCTGGGGGGGAGAGTGCCTTCCGAGAACCCGGCCTTGTGGAGGGGCCCTGGCACAGACTTAGGGCCGCTTCCCTGAGGCCTCTTCCCCGTGCACTCCCCCGGTGCCCCCATCACGCCCACTGACGGGCAGGTTCCAAGGTTTGTTTCCTGGTCTATTCCCGCTCCCCAGCCCCCCTCAAGAGATGGGTGCTCCTTCTCCGCCCTGTCCATTCACCGGGAACTGCTTACTGGGCGTCTGCAGGGCGCCAGGCCCGTGGCCTTGGTGGGGGGCAGGGCGGGGTGGGCAGCCCGGCCCTCGTGGACTCTGCCATCCGGAGCGGGGGCAAATTCAGCCAATCACCCAGGGTGTGAGGCGCCTTGGCGAACGTGTGGACGCCCCGGGCTGGGTGTTCTGTCTCCCGGCCAGGGCCCCATCCCCCACCGGCTGGCTCGTCTGCCTGCCTCGCCCCCCAGGCCCCCGGTGCCAGCCTCCCTTCTCGGTGCCCACTACCCCGGCTGCTGGGGTGGCCCTGCTGGGTGGTGGCCTGCAGAGCAGACAGTCCTGTCCTTGCCCTTCTCCTGTGCGATGCACGCACACTCACGAGTGCAGGCCCTTTGCACACCCACCCTCACTGCTCCCAAGTAGCCCGAGAGGTCCCGATACCCACGGTTAGCAGACGCACGGGGGGAGGAGGGGTGGGCTCAGGGAGGGGAAGGGTCGGGCAGGGGGAGGTGAAGAGCGCCTGGGCCAGGGAGGGACAGAGGCATGGGGGCCGGGGGGAGGGGTGAGGGGAGCGGGAGGGGGCAGGCTGGGTAAGGGGAGGGCGCTGTCAGCAGCCTCCAGAGATCAATTAACAGATAAATATTTGATTAGAACCTTCACTCACATCTCCCCATGTCCCCGCTTCCCCACCTCCTCCAAGGCCGGTCAGGAGGGGTGCTTCTCCTGTCCGCCTTCTCACCCCCGCTCTCCCCAGCGCCCTGGGTCCCCTCCAGGTGGAGTGACAGCAGACGCGCCCCCTCCCCCACTGCAGTGGCTCCCCAGGCTGGACACAAAGATGGGAGCCTGTCTGTGGCATCTGGGCCCCTCAGGACAGGACCACAACCGAATGAGCACATCGGAGCACACGGCGCTCTCTGCACAGTCTCCCACCGACCCACAAGGCGAACAATGTCCCCATTTCACAGCTGATAACACTGAGGCACAGGGACTGAGTGATGGGCCAGGCTGCTACGGCAGGAGCTGGGGCGGCGGCACAGGAGGCCTGGCCCTCAAATCTATGCCTCTTCCCCTCCACACACAACGGTGGCCCTTCGTGGGGGTGTCGCTGGGGGCGGAGTGACAGAGCTCAGAGCCTGGGCTCCACAGGCACTGGGTGGCCCTGGGTGACCGACCATCCTCTTTGACAAGTTCCCTCATCAGCAAGAGGTCGTCGCGGTGGCTGGAGCGGGGAAGGGCAGCACAAAGCCTTGTTGTCGTGACTCGGTGGGTCCCGGGGAGAGAGCCCCACCAGCCGGGTCCTGTGTCTCCCCCACCCCCATGCCGGAGGCGGTTATGGTCAAGTGCACAGCTCTCACCCTGGCTGCACGCCCCACCCCAGACCCCTCCCCGGGCAACCGAGCCCATTTACATCCAAACTTGCCCTCGAGGTGCTGACGTGCAGCTGGGGGCGCCTGGGCCAGGCGTGGATGGGAAGCAGAGGCTACCAGGTGCCCCCCGAGGGCGTGCACGCGCCTGACCCAGAGCGGGCAGCACGGCAGTGTCACAGCTTGTGGACAGGTCTGGCTCCCCGGGGACTGGA
Organism: Suricata suricatta; assembly: GCF_006229205.1. NCBI lineage: Eukaryota > Metazoa > Chordata > Mammalia > Carnivora > Herpestidae > Suricata > Suricata suricatta. The sequence continues at coordinate 57,910,116 of NC_043716.1, read as the reverse complement.
GATTCCCAGAGCACGGGAGCCACCCACTCATTCTCTGCTCCCGCATCCCTGCACTCGGCAGAGGACTTCCCTGCACTGTGGGTGTGTGGATGGGGGGATAGACGGATGGATGGACGGATGGACAAGTGGAGGATGGCTGGGCGGACAAACGAACAGGTGAGTAGATGGACAGTCACTGTCCCACTCCTATCACACACGTGTCCCTCTCTCCTGTCGTCACATTTGCCGGATAAAGCCAGTCAGACCCAGCTCTGCGCACTGTACTCCCTGGGCCACGCTGCTGGAGAGAAACACAAAATCACCCTGAAGGACTCACTTAAGATCACCGACTCCGGACAGAAGCAGGCCTGGCACTGCCACCCAGCTCTCACCAGCTCTGGGTGACCAGCTGACTCCTCCTGAGCCCTCCACTGCCCCCCATCCTCACTCCTGGTGATACACCATTTTCTCCAGAAAACAGGAGGGAACATCGGTGCTCACCTGTTGGCCGGAGCCCAGCCCTTGTCACCCGCACGCGCCCACGGCTCTGGTGACTCGCTGTGATCTCTCCTGTGACTGGAACAGAGGGCCCCCCGGACCTCGGGGCCGCAAACACCTCCCGCCCACGTCCCTGCTTCCCTGCGGAGTCTGGAGTGGCCGCCCGCCCTCCGGCCCTCGGCTCCTTTGCGCCCACACGCTCTTCGCCCCCTCCGAACCGGCTCTCCGGCCCCGTTCCTGAATCGAGCTCCGTCCGGGCTCCCACGTCTGCCACGTCGGAAGCCTCGCAGCCCCCCCCCCCCCGTGGCAGCACCTTCCTCTCTAGAAACACCACCCCCCTCGGCCTGGTGGAGCCACGCTCTGTTCTGCTTCGTCGGAAGTTCCTAGTACATCCTGCCGAGTCCCCGTGTCTCCCCAGCCTGGAGATGCTAAAGCCCCCAAAGCCCGGTCCTTGGGCCCTCTCTTCTGCGGCTACTGCGCTACCTGAAGGTTCTTGCGCTCAATTGTAAAATAGCAGCCATATGGGGGTGCCTGGGTGGCTCAGGTCACGATCTCCCGCATCGTGAGTTCAAGCCCTGCGTTGGGCTCTGTGCTGACCACTTGGAGTCTGCAGTCTGCATTCTGCTTCCGATTCTGTGTGTGTCTCTCTCTCTGCCCCTCGCCTGCTCACACTCATGCTTTCTCTCTCTTTCTCAAAACTAAGTAAACATTACATTAAAATAAAATAAAATAGCAGCCACATGTTAACCGACCCCAAGTTCTCCATCCCGGGCTCCTCCCCACAAGGCCGACAGCCGCTAGTGATCTGCATGCCTGATACTCACAACGTGAGCCTGACCCTCCCCCCGACCGTCCCCCTCCAACGCCTCTCTGGGGGTCTCATCTCAGGAGACACCCCTGCCCCCAGGCCATGCTCAGCCCTACCCGCGGTGACACCCTGTCCACTCCGCATGGCCAGGCAGAAGCCTCGTCGGCTGTGCCCTCAACACGTACCCAGAACCCAACCACCTTGACCCACTCACTGCTCCCACCTGCGGGCAGCAGCGAGCGACTCCAGCACACGGCAACGGAGGCTGAACGGTGCTGAGTTCCAGAATGATCCACGTTCCTGCCTCCGGCAAAGGGGAACCAGGGGGCGCAGATGCCACATGGCTGGCCTGGAGGGCGGGGCCCGGGCTCTGTGAGGGACCTCGCCTCTGCCATCTGTCCAGCCAGCCTGGCCCTCCTCTCGCCCGAGACGGGACTAGCCTGGGCTGCACACCCTGGCCTCCGGTATCTGCCCAGAGGAGAGAGAGACTGGGGTGTTGAGTCCCCGGCTGTCCCCGGGCGGACAAAGGGGCCTGGATCACCTCCTCCTCCTCGGATCCACTGGCTGCTTCCTCCTCATGCCCTCCCGAGGTGCGGCTCCCTCCCCGCCAGCGCTGGGGTCCTGCGCTCTCCCTGTCCACCCTCCAGACACGGCTGAAAACAGTCTCCTTACAAGTGAGCTCAGCTCTTCCCCCTTGGAGCCTGGTGACGCAGTGATGCAGGAGGCAGGGACCCATCCTGCCCAAGGGCCGGCGGGTCGGCGCGGTGGGTCCTCTGGAGGACGCCCCGCGGCTACACGGCCTGGTCTCAGCGCCTGCGCCCTGAGGGCCTGACCCGGGTCCTCAACCTCTCAGGGACTTTATGCTCGGCCTTACCTCTTAGTCTGTGGACGGGGTCGGTGTCCTGCCTGCCTGGAGGCAGGAGCTGGGAGGGGGGACCCTTCATCTGGATCCCTGTGCCCCCCCAAGCATCCCTGCCCACACCATGGCCCAAAGCATCCTCTGCCCCAGCCTGAATTCCCAGTCGCCCCCGCCAGTGTGGTCCCGTCCTGCAGGGCCGGCGGGGGGGGGGGGGGGGGGGGGGGGGGGGGGGGGG
>NC_043716.1:57904206-57907637 GCF_006229205.1 Suricata suricatta | reverse complement strand
CCCACGCTTCCCCTTGCTCGGACCAAGAGGGTGAATCGGGAGCCCGACAGGCCTGGGTCCCCTCTGCCCTCCCCTCCCCAGGGTCTCTGGGGTCGTTCCTACAAGCCCCATGTTCAGATGCTTCTTGCTGGCAGCCTCACACCACGGAAACCACGCGAGCCACAGCGCAGGCCCCCGCGCCACGGAACCAGCCGTTAGGACACTTACCTCCCCCCGAGGTGGGGAGGGGAGGGCCTCAGAGGGGGGCTCTCAGCAGGGGCTCAGGAAACCCTGGCTGGTGGCTGCGTTAGAATGATGTGCGTGACACAGGGACAGCAACGGAGCCTGGCGACCGGGAATGACACCACAGGCTTTCGACCCTCTTCCGGGCCGTGGGTGGAGGGCACACCCCCTTCTTCTCCCCTTCGGGCCAGAGTCCGCCACGTGGCTCCGGGTCAGCCAGGCCTGGGCTCAGATCCAGCCCTGCCCGCGTGCTGGCCGTGTGCCCGTGGCCAGGAAATTGCCGGAGAAGCCGGCTCGCGGGTTGCTGGGCGAGTCCGCAGAACTAGCACGTTGTCACTGCTTAACACGGTGCCAGGTTCTCGAAAACCCTCGACCGATGGCTGTCGCTCCCACAATCGCCAATGTTACTGAGCATTTAGTAAGCACTTGCTGCATGCCTGAACTACGTCAGGGGCTCCCTTTCTCATGAAGAGCCCTGGCTCTCAGGGGCCTCCTGGTCCGGAGCCCCGCGCCCCACCGCTGGCATTCTAGAATGTTCAGGTGAGCTCAGGTGCTGAATCGTCACCCTCCCCCTGAACTCCTGTTCTGTGCCAGCTGCCCAGCTGTGCTCAGACCAGCCTCACCCCGAAATCTCCGGCCTTGAGGTGCTCACGAGCAGGGACTCCCCCAACCGCCCCCCACCGCACACCTCTGCAATAGCATCTTGAACTTTGAGGGGAGGCACGAGTGTCCAGGAGAGAAATCTCTGCTGTGAACCTGCTGGGTGAGGTGCAAGGGGGCCCAGAGGAGCCTCAGGGGAGGTGGGGGACTGAGCCTGCCCCCCAGGGCTCCCGGGCTCACCCTCTCACTGCTAGGACCTGGCTTTCACGGGGTGCCCGGGCTGGTTGGGTGCTTCTGTTCCCATCCGGCCAGGACACTGCCCTGCCAGGGCCCGAGCCCCAAAAGGCAGGGTCAGAAGCCCATGAGCCACGAAGATGTCCAGCTTCTGGCTGAGGAGGTGCCTGAGTCAGGGCAAGAGGCTCGTGAGGGAGAAAGCCCCGGCAGCGGGCCGCGGCCGTCCGCTCCCTTGGCTCCCGTGCAGGACCCTGGCTGAATCGTGGGGTCGCTGTTGGGACTGTTTATTTCCATATCCGTGTCCCCCATGCATGTGGGGGGCCTCTCTGTGAGTCCCCAGCCGCCCCCAGGCCCAGCCCCGGCTCTCAGTGGGCAGCCCAGGAAATGGGGAGGTTACTGGAGAGGACAAGTGGCTGCCCCTGAAAGTCAGGTCACACATTCCAAATTTAGCTAACACCCCGGGGGCGTCCCTCCCCGGAGCTGTCTGCTCCCGGAGGCAGGGCTCCGGGCTCACTGGCCTGCCCCAGGCCCCTAGGACCCGGCGGCGGTGGGCATGCTCCCCTGCTCAGTCCCGCCGCCAGGCAGATGCAGGGACGCCGGCCCCGCCCGCACCCAGCGCCTCCCCGCTGCCGAGCGGACAGAACGTCCTCCAAGGCCCCTTTCTGGGATCCCGGTTGTTCCTGGGAGCAGGGCCAGGCTCCACCATCCTTGGAAGTATCCAGAAAACCCGGATACTCCTGTCCAGTGCTCTTGGAATCAAGACAAGATGTCTTCCCCAGGACCGCGCCTCCTGGCAGCATCAATGTCACGAGAGCCCTGGCGCGCGGGGACAAGAGTCCGTGGGCGTCTGGCCTGTCCCTTTGACGTCCTCCTGTGCCCAGCTTGGTCCTCATCCTCACGCCTTCCCATGATTTCATTTTCTTTTTCCCCAAAACTTCTCTTTCCGGTGACTGGCACACTAAGACGACGTTGGGCTGTGTTAGTGGTTTTCCTTTGTGTCCCTGGCTCTTCCCCACCCCTTTCCTGTGTCACTCTGAGTGTCCAGATGCTTTTCCCACGGTTCCCGGCATTGTCCCGAGCGGTCCCCTGGCTCTGTGACGCTCCCTCCCAGGCCCCCTGCACCCGGGAAGGGGACGGCATTGTAGCCTTGGTGACAGCTTAGCAAGGCTGCTCACCTGCCTTCTCTCACCAGTAAGGAGCAGCCACACCACGTTCCTGGACCCGCCCCGGGGACAACCGTGGCAGGTGCAGCCGCGTGGGTGAGCCTCGGCAATGGGAGCGAGGCCGTGGACTACAGGTGTGCTGGGTGGAAGTTTCCAGAAGGCCGATTTCAGCTCCGTGAGTGAGCTGTCCCAAGACCAAAGGGGCCTCTGCATTGGTGGCGAGTGAGCCCAGTGGGGGTGCCTGGCAGGGGGTGCCTGGGTGTCGCCCGCGGTCAGAGACGGGGCCCCTGCCGCCCGTGCACGTGCCTGGGAGGGGGCCGGGGGCCGGGGACTGCCCCACGTCCAGGCCGGGAGGTCAGAGCCATGAGACCCCCTGGCTCAGTTGTCACAGGAGGCCCCAGAGACTTGAGTGGCACCTCCTGGCTGCCCGAAGCCAGTCCCGGCCTGACTCTTGTCCCTCGGGGGAGAGCTGGGGACGGGCCAGGAATGCCCGCGAAGGGCTCTCTGGACAGGGCTCTCCTGGAAACCAGCCCCCCTATTTTCCTGGCCCTGGGAATCGTCACGTGCCGCATGTCTCTGGACGAGCAGGCTGTGGCCCAGGCTTGGGAAGTGACATCTGTCCGTCCCGTCACGGTTCCGGCCACGGGGAGCATTCCCAGGGGCGTCTCCAAGACCCGGGCCCGGCCCCCCTCCCCGCCGCCCTCTGCCACGTCTGCCTCCACACGGAGAGTGCCCCAGACCCCACACACTCGTCACGTGGGCTGTGGCCTCGGGGTCCCCTCTATGAAATGCAGCTTGCAACCTCCAACTCTTAGGTCACCGGGAGGCCGCTGAGTCAGCAGGGCACCAGGGCAGGCCCTGCTCCCCGGGATGTGCCCCGTGCCAGGCCGGCCGCGGAGCTCAGCAGACGCTGGTGACTTGGGGACACAGCAGCGTGCGGGGCGGGCTGCGTGGGGGGGTCCCCCACCTCGCGGGCAGGTGGGCGTTGCACAGAGGGGCAGGCTCATTACCCCTCATAGTTAGGTCCCCGCGAGGGCCGGTCTGCCTTGCCCCCTCCTCCGCCCTGACTGGACGCCAGCTTTGCCCGGAGGCGGAGAGGTGGCTTGCTGCCCAGTCTCCCTGCTGCAGCCCAGCCTGCGGGCCGGGCCGGCGGCGCCCTCCTTCCTGGGGTGAGGAGTCCAAGAGGCAATTAGCCTGATTGTCCTGGAGGGA
>NC_043716.1:57895239-57904106 GCF_006229205.1 Suricata suricatta | reverse complement strand
GGCACGAGGCCCCCACCCCGACGAGGCGTCCCGGGCACCCTGCCTCTCTGCCGACATGGCGCAGGGCCGGGGAGCCTGGAGACACTCGCTCTGGTCTCCCTGCCGGGGCCAGGTTCCTGCACGTGCGCCCGGAAGCCGCCGCGGGGCCAGAGCAAGATGCCTCCGCGCCAGCCAGGAGCCTGCAGAGCAGTCCCGAGGGTGCCGTGTGTGTGCCCTGCATGTTCCATGTGTGTGCCCCGTGTGCCCCCTGCTGTGGGTGAGTGTGCTCAGCCCCAGCTCCACGTGCTGTGTGAGTGTCGGGCGCCCACGTGCCCCCAGGGAAGAGCTCAGGGCATCTGCGCCCATGGACAGAAGAGCGCGCTCCCATCTGCCCGCGGAGCCGCTGGCACTCCCCCCCCCCCCATGCGGCTGCGGCCCGGCCATGAGCGCCGCCACGAACTTGGTCGCTGCCAGCAGAAACCACAGGTCCTTCCGGCTGGGCTGCAGACACACGGTGCGTGAGCCCTGTGCTCACCCCCACCCCACAAGCTTGGTGGCGAATGCACCCAGCCCTGCGCCTGCTCAGGTGACAAAGTAAAAAAGAAGCCGCGGACAGGGCGTCACGGTTTTCTCGCTTTTCCTAAGTGTATTTCAAGAAAGAGTTTTCTTTGTCAACCTGTGCATCACATGCACGCGCGACCATTTTGTGAGAAGGGGTCCTAGGGCCTCACCGGACGCTAAGGGGTTCAAAGAACAAGACGCTAAGAACCTCTGGGCCTGACGAGCCCAGGGCCCCAGAGAGCCACACTTCCGCCCCTGGAGTGGAGCTGGCCACGCGGCCACTCGGGCCAGACTCAGCCCCAACCTGCTCGGCGGAAAAGCCCCGGGCGAGGAGACGGAGTTTTGCACGATTACGCCCTAATTCCCTCCAAACCCACTGCATACAAACCATAAATAACGGGGCTCCACAAACCCTTCTCCCGTCAGCCGCACCCCCGCCAGGTCCGCCTCCTGCCTGGGGAAATCCGCGAGGAGCTGGCTGACTGACCGGGCGTGGAAAGCAGGGGCGAGAGGGGGGAGGTTTGCTGGGAAGCAGGCTCGCCCTGGATTGCCCATCAAGCCAGAAGGAAACCCCACCAACCAGTCCAACTCCTGGGTCCGTGCAGCCCCTGGGGCTGCTGGGCGGGGCGGGGACCCCCCAGCCTGGGGTCTGCCTTGGGCGCCAGGCCCTGCTGAGGTCTGTGCGGGAGAGCAGGCAGTGGGGGCACGAGCACTGAGAGACTGCGTCCAGCAAGCAGAGGCCCTGACTGGTTCACGAACGCCCCCGGGTCTCTGAACCCGCGCCTGCGTGAGTGCGCGCGTGGTTGTGCGCATGCGCCATGAAGAACCCGCTGGAGGCACTGCGCGGCTCCCCGGTGGGGACCGGTGGGGCGCTCTGGGTCTATAGGAGACAGCGCATGAGTCAGGACCGCCCAGCACGCCAGGGCCGGTGGCGGCGGGACTAGGGGTGCCACCCGGCACCTGGGTGGACGCCCTCGCAGAACCTCCCCTTCCGCCCCGATAGGAGGGCCTCCGATGGGCACTGGGAGAGCAAACCCTTCCGGGCACAGGCCGCACAGGTGCGGGGAGAGAAGCACCTGCTGGAAGGAGGCGCGCAGGCCCCACGACAGCGCGGTGTCCACTGCGCCTCCCTGTTTCACCAGTGAGCACGGTCCTTGTCCTGCAAGGGTTCAAACACCTCCTCTGGGAAGCCTTCCGAGCCATCCCTAATGCCTGTGATGTCCATTCTCTGCTCCTCCTCCACCCCACCCCGCGGCCCCCCAAGAGGCCGCTGCGAGTCTGTAGGTGAGCGAGCACGGGCGGCCTCCATGCGCACCCGTGCCCGTGGGCTGGCGGACTCAGTGGGGCGGAGAGAACACTGTTTGGGCCAGGGCTCCCTGCCGGGGCCTGGTGAAGACAAAGCTATCGGACAGCTGTCAGGGGACCCCCGGAAGGAGTACCACCGAGAACCCACAAACAAGTGCTGGCGAGCGGTGCCCGGGCCGCTCCGCTCGACGGCCAGGGCATTTGGCTCTGCGCCTCTAGGGAGAGCCCTCTGCACCCACGGCGGCACCCCTGCGTCTGCTCCCTGCAGGTTCATTAAGCAATACTGGCATTATTAATGGCCGTGGTCTTCATCTAGCGAGTGGAACAGGGTATCAAGCACGCTGTCCCAGACATGAGGTGGGCAGGTGGGGGTGTGGTTGGAGGGCAGGTGGGAGGGGTGGTGGGCTAGACCCACCCTTGGGTGTAGCCCAGGGTCTGCGCCCAGTGGCCTCAGGTCCTAGACACCCTCCTACGTGCCCGTCTTCTAGTTCCTGTGAGCTCTGGGAAGGCAGACTCGAATGAAAATTTGCAAAATGTAATTAGGAGGGTAAATTTCCTGGCGACAAGGATTGCATAATACGCCCCACAGTCAAACAGCCGCTGGGGGTCCGGTGGGAGGCTGGCCAGCTCCCGGGCTGGCCCTTCTCCCACGGGGACACTTGGGCGTTGGGGGTCGCTGCAGTCTCCGGGAGGGGGGACTCGGTGGGGAGACAACCCGTGGGGGCTTGTGCCTGGTCGCTTGTGGCCGCGTGGCAGTTTGTGTGGCTCTACGCAGCCGGACGCAGAAGGTCCCGGAAGTGGGGCCAGCAGACCAGCAGCTTCGCATGGCCTGCGAGCAGGCAGAAATGCAGATTCTCGCTCTCCTGACCTGCAGACTCAGCACCTGTGACCCAGGAGAACTGCCACTACGGGTCACAAACCCCACGCGTCCCACGGAAGGGACCCTCGGTCTTGTTGGTGCCCGAGCTCGAGCCCCACCTGCTGGGCCTGGGACCCCAGCTGGGGTCTGCTGGCCTGAGTGGACGCTTTGCAGATGGGGGGGGCGGTGGTTTCCAGGCCAGCGAGCAGCGGAGTCGAGGGGTGGCCTGCCTGGACCCGGGACGAGTCCGGTGCGCTGCTGGAGGTGCTGTTTTCCCTAGAGGTGCGAGCCCTGGGTCCTGGTGACCAGGAGTTGGGGGGGAGGGGCACTCCCACCCCCGGGTCTGGGCATACACTTGCTGGCACCGGCTATGGGTGGGCGCCGGCCCGGGCAGAACGCAGCAGGTCTGGAACAGGCGCCCCAGGGAAGAACTTGCTGGCTCCTGAGCCCCAGGCAGGCCCCGAGGAGGCGGCAGGGATTTCACCAGGTTCGGGAGGGACTCTGAGTGCCCCCTGGGAGGATCCCGTGGGTGTGACCCCACCTGGCCCTGTGGACAGTGGGGCGGGGACCTGAGGCTCCCGGTGGTCATGGGTGTGTGGGCGGCACCTACCAACCAGGCCCTCGAGGCCCTCATGCCTTCACCTGTCTGCACCTCTGAGCACCTGCTCTGCCCACAGCCCTGTGACAGGGCCGCTGGCGCAGCTCACCGGCCCCAGGCCTCTGCCTCTCTTCCTCAGGCTCCGTGCACCCGGCAGCTGGGCCTGGCACTGCCCAGGTGGCGGGACGTGGGGGACCTGCCGGGACAGCGGCACCATCCCCCGCGGGTGGCACCCTGTGCATCAGGTGCTTCCCGGACTCGGCTCTTCCCACAGGCCGGAACCCCCAGGGCACAATTCTCTAAACGCCACAGCTCAGGGACTAGCCCGGGGCCCTGGCATGGCCTTGAACAGCCTGGGCCCGGCCAGCCCAGCTCAGGGGCTCTGGACTCCGCCCCTCCATACCCTCTGTCCCCAGAGGTGCCACGTGCCCCGTTCTGCGTCCCTGCGGCCCACTCTCCCTCGTGCACGCACTAGACCCATGCCCGCAGGCGCACGCACCCCTGCTTCCCGAGTACGTGTCCGCAGAGCCCGGAGCCGGCTTCTCAGCCTGGGCGCTGCCCGCAACCCCGGTGCGTCCTGGGTGTCCCAGAGAGTTTCACAGCACTGCGCGCCCCACCCCCATGATGCCGCCCAGCTGTGGCACCTGAAGACGTCCCCAGGCGGGGGCAAGACCACCCTCGGGCGAGCACCTCTGACCGGGATACCCCGGCGCCACCCCCAAGGCGTGTGCGCGCATCCGAGGGCCGTGCGCACGGCACCCACCCACCAGCGCGCACGGTCCCCGCCCACTGCCCCGGGTGCCCGCTGCCCCGAGAGGCCGTCGGCCACCCAGGCCTCCTCGGCGCCCCCCTCCTTGCTGCTGGCGCCCGGCCCGGGGAGCGCAGGGGAGGGTGCGGGCGGGCGGCGGAGGCAGGCCGGCTTCTCTTCCCGTTTGGCGCCTGGCTCGTGGAGAGGCGAGCATGGATCTAATCTTCGGCTGATTAAATGTCCCTCATTAATGAGTTTCTTTAATTAATGAAGTTTTTGGGTCTGCTCCACTTGCTTTATTCCAGCCACACTCTGCCTCCTCAGCACAAAGCGGCCGTTTCCTCCCGGGTAATTGAGGGACCGCAGCGATCCTGCCGACGCTGCACTTTGCTGATTGCGCCTGTCAACTCGGGGCTGACAACTCCATCTTTAAACATTTCTTCTCCCGGAGCCGTGTGCGCATGCGTGCTCGCACACGCAGCTGGGGGCACAGGACTCCCCCCGCCCCCCCCCACCCCCCGCCTCGGTCACAGCCAGACACGCACACCCGGGCACGCCCATGTGGGCACCCAGACCCTCACGCTCTCACGTGCGGGCGCTGGCGCACACCTGTGTGAGCCCGGCACACTCACACCTGCGTGGTGCACACGCACGGCACAGGCTCTCACGGCGGCACACACGGCCGCACACCACGCCGCTCCGTGTCCGGGCACCGTGAGCACCCTCCCCTGCCCCCGCACATGTGCGCACGCAGCACGCTCACACGAATGTCCACGTTCACGTCTCCTGCGCACACTGCAGACGCAACTAAACCCTAGCGAGCAAGTGTCAGGCCGACCCCTCCCGCCCCGGCACGGGCTGGGGGGCCCGGCACACCGGAGGCCACGGCCCCAGGTCCCCCTCTTGTCCAAGTGGCCCTGGTGGCCGCCCACCCCGCTGTGGCCGGGCGCCAGCTCTGGGCTTCAGGGCCGAGAAGGGTGATTTACTCCCTTTCACTGGCTCATGAAAAGCTCTTTGAATTAAAAACATTTATCTTCTCCTGCTGACGAGGATGCTGGACTCCACACCCACCAGGCTGGACAGTCGGGGCCAGGGGGCCCCAGGCAGGGAGGCCGCAAGCCGTGGGACAGGACCAGGCCTTGGTCCCGACAACCCACAGGCAGGAAGGGCGCCCCCCGGGCCAGCCCGGAGGCCGAGGCCGTGCAGGACAGAGCGCTGCAGAGGGACGCCGAGGAGCAGTCACACTCTCTCTGGTGAGGGGCTCTCGCTGAGTCCTCATCCCAGCCGGACGAGGTGGGGGTCACTGTCCCCGCAGCTCCACCAGGGCCCCCACGCTCTCCAAGCCCCATGTCCCTGCCAGGTTTCTGTGTCCCCGGAGGGCCCTGACATCCCCGAGGATGGCTCTGCCCACCCAGCTCTGATGGCCACACATGTCCGCTCACGAGAACCTTCCGTTATCTTAGTAGCTCCCCCTCCCCCCAGAGGCACGTCTCTATCTCCCAGGTGCGGAAGCAGGCTCGGGCATCACCGGCTTAACCGGGCAGAGCCTCCTGTCTCTGTGCCCCGGGGCCACTTCCATCCCGCCTCTCTGAGCCCCAGGCCCAGCCCTGGAGGGTGAAACCCAAGCCCCCCTCCCCCTCACCAGGGCCATCTCCAGGAAGCCCCAGAACCGGTGTGCAGCTCACCCACCAGCCGGGCACCAGCCACGGGTCTGCGTTTCCGGACGCCCGTGTGGACCAGCGGTGGAGGGGCGCCCCCATGTTCACCCACCTCAGCAGTAAAGCTCACGATGGCCCTGGGAAATTACCATCCTCATTTGTGCAGATGGGGAAACTGAGGCTCGGGGAGCCAGGGCTAAGGTCCCACAGCTCCCAGAGGCACGGTGCGACAGACACCAGCCCCCCCCAAAGCCCACGCCGTTTTCCCCAGACCAGCACTTTCCAAGTCGTGTGCTACGGAACTCCAGGCTTCTGGAATGTCCTAGAGAAGGCCCCAGCGAGTCCCGCTGGAAGGAGACGGTTTAACGGATGTGTTTAATTGTGTAGAACCTGCCGCTCCCACACTTCTCTGACCCAGAATTCTTGTTCTGCCAAGGCAGGGGTCTTGGAACCACAGACAGACACCGTGCCAGGGGAGGCTGGTCCCCTCGAAGGGACAGCTGGCCATGGCTGGCAAAGGGTCCTCTTAGCCAATGCTGAGGGCCTTCAGCTGACCCCAGCCCCCCCCCACCACCCCCCTGCAGTGGGAGCTGCAGCCATGCTGAGGGCCAGCAGGACAGAGGGAGGGGCCAAGGCGGTGCAGGAAGGTATCTGGACGCTTCCTGGTGTCCGGCTGCATCCAGCTGGGACATAGCTCTGGGCTCGGCGTGCAGGGGACCCCAGGGCCCAGCAGGGGGGCTTGAATCGGCCGTGAATGCAGACACGAACAGGGAGCTTGGCAAGACAGGATGAGACTGTGTCCAGAGTGTGACCCCTGGGGGCTGGGACAGAGGCTTGGAGGGGCAGACTCTGTCCTTTAGTGACAGGTGGGGAGAAGGGACGGCTCTTCCCTGGTGTAACTAGAACCCGTAACAAGACGAAAAGCCCAAACGAACCAGGAAGCTGGAGTCAGGGCCAGGGAGGCTCAGGCGCAGAAAGCCGTGGCCAGCGGGGAGCCCTGTCCGTCCCCAGGGGCCACCTGCAGAGCGGAACCGAGGAGGCACAGCTCCCAAAGTCTCCCAAAAGGCTGTCTCCAGGGGCCTCGGATCCTGAACTTGCAACTCCATCACAAGCAGCCAGGGTCTGGGTTTTCATTTTACAGAGATTCAGAGAGGGTGCGTGTGGGCCTGAGGTCACACAGCTAAGCCGCAGGCGAGGGCCAGGAGGGAAGACCAGTAGGGCTGGGCATTCTGCCCTCCAAATATACACAAACATAAAACGTACTTGCATATACGAACATCTAACATACATAAAACACAGTCACGCGCTTGTGTCCAGCAGGCCTGGGCCCCCCCCCCCACGAGCGGCAGAGGGTCCCTCGCACCCCCGGGATCTGCTTCCTTGCTGCGAGGCAGGGGTGAGGACACAGCCCACTGGGCAGGGTGAGCGGATGCTGGTAAGTGGCCAGCACCGAGGCGTGCCGCCCGTGGGCCCCAAACTGAGCCGAGCTGCAGAAAATGAGCCTGTTTCTTAACAATTCCGCCGCCCCGCCGCCCCGGGGGGCTCCGGAGCACTAGCTCCAGCCCCGCTCCCGGACCTCAGAGGAGGACGGAGACTCGTGGCGAGCGGCCCGGAGGGAGCACCTCAGGAAGGCGCGCCTGGGCCCGGGCTCCTGCCTGGCGTCTCTGTCTGTGGGGAGGGCGGAGGCAAGGGGCCTGTGTTCTTCATTTTATGACGCGCTGAGATCCCGTCTGGGTCCAGGGGAACCGGATCCCGCACGGGAGCCACACGGATGCCCGACCTCGCGCTAAATAAGAAGGCGGGTTGACACCGTGTCATTTCAGCGAACGAAGCCCCCGTGCGTCTCTTTTGTGATTATTCCCCAATCCGGTGAACCCCCCCGGCCCCCTCCCCCCGGCCCCTCCTCTGTCGTCTCCCCCACAAAGCGAGTGGAGGCCGGGGAGCCCGGAGGGCCGGGCCGGGCTGTGGGGGCCGCACTGGCCGGGGAGGTGGCGTGGGCCTCACGCTGATTCATTATGACTGAGATTACACTGAAAAATCAATTTTTAATTGAATGTATTCTTTGAACAGGCCCTGCTGCCCATGGCTGAACACTAATGGAATTTCCATCCTAAGCTGCCCCTTCCCTGTGGATGCCCCCTCCCCACCCTGCTGACCATAGCCGGGCTGACCAGGCCGGGGGAGCGCCCCTCCCTGGGGCTTTTGAGGGTAGGTGGCCTGGGGGGTGGGGAGAGTCTGCTTCCCCTGCACACGGGCACAGGTGGGAGGTGAGGGGCATCCGGGGTTCTCACAAAGTGGGGGGGGTCGGGGTCTGGGCTCCTGGAGGGAGGGGCCGGCCTCCCAGATCCTTCCCAAGGGGCAGGTCTGAGGATGGGAGACAAGAGGGGCCCAGGGTGCTGCCCCCTCCCCGGCATCCCTGCACCAGGCCCCTCCTGGTGTTCCCTCCACGGAGTCCAGTCCCTGGGACGAGATGACACAGGTCATGGATCCTGGGCAGGTGGGGAACAAAGGGGTCTCGAGTCCGTGTCCTTGGCCTGTGCGCCTCCGAGGGCCAGTGAAGGGAAGGGGATGCCATTCTTCCATCTGTCAGGCAACGGAGCCAGCGGGCTGTGGGGTGCACTGGGGCCCCGGGGCTGGGGTCGCCCCACCTGCACCGTGGAGGGCCCACCTCCGCAATAAGGGACCCTCGCCTGGCCTGCGCTGGCTCCGCTCACCCGGACCTTACCCTGCTCTGCGCACGAGGCCTCCCCCCTGCGCAGGCTGCCTAAAGGTCACCCCGGCCAGCGTGGGCCCAGCCGTAGCTGGGGTCCCCCGGGGCTGCTGCCACCTTGACCTCGCAGAGCTGTTCCCAGACGCAGGCTGGGCGTCAGCCACCAGAGCCAGGGTCCCCTCGCCCCAGGGACACCTCCGTCCCAGCCCACGGGGGCCCCGCTTAGCCTGGCGGCCAACTTCCAGCCACGCACGGGTGTCGGGGGGGCTCGCCAGGGGCCGGAAACGGGGGCTGTCACCCTCCAGCACAAGTCGTGGCCGACTCTGCAGGCCCTCTGAGCCTCCCTGCCGGAAGCTCCCTTTCCTGAGGCCCCGGGGACCCCGACCCACGGCCCCCCGACCGAAGGCCCCCGCGCCGCTGGACGGGGGTTCTCAAGCGGGGCTGCACAC
>NC_043716.1:57872987-57895139 GCF_006229205.1 Suricata suricatta | reverse complement strand
CCCCCAGCCGCCCACAGGCGGGGCCAGATACTCCCGCCCAGAGGAGCCTTGCCTCCTCGGGGCCACAGAGACGTGGCTGGAGCCGGTCGGCCGGCACCTTCCTGTGTCAGTGGGACGCCCGTCTCCGCCCCGTGGCCTAGGCCTGCCCTCCTATCACGTCAGCTCGGGTCACTACTGACGTGCGGGGCCGAGGCAGCCTCTGTGCTGAGGGGTACTCTGTGCTGCATCCCCGCCCCCCAGCACCCCGCCCCCAGAAACGTCCCCGAGCTACGGAAATCTCAAGTCTCAAGGGGTCAACGAATGTCCCCCCAGGAGACCGCTGCTTTCACTCGGGACTTGGGTCCACAGCCACAGGGGACCCGCAGCACTGAACCCACACTCGGTGACTCGGCCCTCGATGGCACGGCTGGACTGGAACTCAGGATCCAGGACCTGGCCCCCCATCATGTTGGCCCCCACTCTTCCGGTCCCTGCGCGGCCGCGCTCAAAGTCAGGCCCCGAATGCCTGTAAGTGGCCACCTGCTTCCAGCCACAGCCCTTCGGTGCCCAGCGGGGGGACCGCAGAGGGCTCTCTGGGCCCTTCTCCCACCCTCAGGCCTGCTCCCTGGCCGTGAGGGACATCAATCCCAGCACCGACCTGCGGCGTGGGCCGGTCTGCACGCAGGCTGGCCGCTGTCACCCCACCCGGGGCTGGTTTGTGGGTCACAGTGTCTGGTGCGGAGCCGGGGCACCTCAGCGTGTGGTGGGGCTGCCGTCCCCAAGTCCCAGGCTCTCCTGACGAAGGTCACCACAGGTAGGCCTGGCCCCTGCCTGAGCTGGGGGGCTTGTCCTAAGGGTCGTGCCCTTGTCAAGGTCTGGCGAGCGAGAGCAGCCATATTGGGAAGCAGGTGGCCGCCTCCTCTGGCGGCTAAGTCTCCCTGAGTAGAAGGGGGCAGTGGGCAGCCCCCTGCGGCCGGCCGTGGGGCAGGGGGTGTGGCATCAACGCCCCCATCCCCTCCGGTTTTAGTAAAGGTCGATCCACACGGCCCCTGCCTGGCTCTGGGACACCCCGTGCCGGATCCTTAGCTTCTGATCTTACAGAGAAAACAAGATAAAACTGAAAACCGGCACATGAGCAGGAGGCCTTCCCCCTCCCCCCACCAACCCCCCCGCCGGGTCGCCCCAGGCCAGGCTCCCAGCCCCGGGCTCACGCCTGCCGTCTGACCATGGACATCGGTGCCAGCACCCATCCAACCCGAACTAAGAGCCTGGACACGTCTCCATCACCGAAGATGGGAAGGCCCGTGTCAGCAGCAGCGATGGGCATGGACGGGGTGGCAGCAGTGGTCCTGGTGGCGGCCACGGTTTGGCGAGAACAAGGCGCATCGGGCTCTGCAGCCACAGGGGGCAGCGCAGCATGTGGCCTTTCAGAGACCAGGCCCTGGGTCAGTGCCAACTTGCGCAGATGCCTCGGGTGAATTCAAGACCCTGTTTAGACCCACATCGGCCTGTGCAGCCCATTTTACAGAAGGAGAGACTGAGGTGCACAGGCGATGACTAACTTGTGAATGTCAGAGCTGATTTGTATCCTGCAGGGACGTGGCTGTGAGGCTGGCCCCCAACCTGGGCATCCTGAGGCGTCTGCGGCCGCACCGTGCCCAGGAGGGAGGGCGTTCAGGGCTGCCCGCCGGCCCCTCCACCGCCACTGTGAGCCGGCCGGGTTCTGCCTGCTCCCCAGGCTCCCGGCCCAGGCTCTGCGCCCCCTCGCCCGGGCTCCTGGCTGGGCAGCTCTGGTCCTGAGCTCTGACAGGTGCCTTCGATCCGGCCCCCCTTCTCATGCTAATGATCGCCAACACGAAGCAGAGGCTCCGAAGGGGAAGAAAATTACTTCCTGAAAAGGAATTGACTGATCCCCATCATTTCTCAAGGAATCACTGACCTGTGAATATTTCATTACCCAAAATGCCGCGCCATCCATACAAAGCAGCCGTGCGTGAGCCCTCGGCCCAGGAGGTGACACGCAGTGTCTCCGGCTCACGCGTCCACGCTGTGACCGAGATCCGCCCCTTCCCGGACGCCAGGGCTCATCCCGGATGGGGGCCTGGGACGGGACAGGAGGGGGACGCAGCTGTTCCCGGTCTGGGCAGCCGTGGCTGCCAGTGCCCCTCTCCCCAGGGTCCCCGGGGTCCCCATGTGGCACGTCCTGAACTTGCCACCCCCCAGAACGGGAGTCAGGTTCCAGACTCGGAAGTCCCTTCCAGGTCTCAGGCTGGTCTGCTTCTAGATGTTTCTAGAAGCTAATGCTGTCCTGCTCTGTTCTGTGGCCTGGGGGGATGGGCATGGCACTGATGTGGCAGGGACAATCCACCCAGAGGATCCTGAGACCAGGGTGGGGCTGTGAGAGGAGGAAGAAACGTGTGCCTAAGAGCCCAGCTGTGGCCCCATCCTGCCTCTGCCCCGGCCGCCAGACCCCTCCGCGGGCTGCCCGTGGCCATCGGACCCCCTCCACGGGCGGCCTCGCCTCTCTGGGTTCTCACCTCCCAGACAAGGCTGCCTGACAGGTGGCTGAGGGGAATCTAATCACAGTCACTGACAGGAGCCACGAGTCTGCCAACTGGAAGCAATTTTTAATGGACGACTGTCCTGGGAGCTCAGACTTCAGGTCTAAGACCATCCTCAAGGTGCTTCCGGCACCTTCCAAGGGCCTGCACGGCCAAGGCTGAACTCTCTCCAGAGGCCGGGAAAGGCGGAGACCCAACCCCCCTCGCCCCCGCCCTGGCACTGAACTGACTCCACGGTGGGTGGAGGGGACAGTCTGGGGCTTTCTCCTGGAATTTAAGGGGCTGGAAAACAATTCATTCAGGAAACATTAATAATAAGCCCCGTGCTGCTCCGGGCTGTGGGGACGTAAGGCCCAAATACCCGGCCTGCAGCACCCACTGGCACCGTAAAGCTTAAAAGGACCTTCCAGAGCCTTGAGGGTCCCGTGCCTCCAGACAGAGACCCCGGCCGGCTGCCAGGGAGTGTGACGGCTCCGTTAGTGCCGGAGTCACACTGGGGATGGTGTTTCCACATTAGCGAACGCAGGGAAGGCGGTGGAGGCAGCTTCACGCACCCCCCGCCCCGGCCCGGCCCCAGGCCCCAGGCCTGCTCCAGCTGTAGGCAGCCTGGGGATGCTGAGGGGAGCCTGGGGACGCTGGGGAGAGCCCCGGGATGCTGGGGGGGGGGGCCTGGGACGCTGTGGGGAGCTGGCGGGGAGGGGGACAGGTGCGGGCGGAGCTCAGGCCTGGCCCGGCCCCAGGAGGGCCCTCCCGCACTGCACCTCACGTGCTGGGTGTGAAGACAGAGGTCCTGTCCTGGGGAGGAAGGGCCGGACGGGGCAGGGCCTGGCTGCAGCGGGAGGGCCGGGGCTGACTGCACGAGGGAGCGGAGGCAGCCAGGCGTTGAGGCCCGGGAAGTGTGACCTGGGGGTGTCGGTGGAAAATTCCTCCCGCAAGGACCACACGCAGGCCTGCTTCCCTGCCAGCCATGGCGGGGCGGGTGCACCTCTGGGGGTGGCCTGGGAGCTGGCCGGAGCTGTCGCCCACCCCGTTGGACCCCCAACCGCAGCTCTCGCCGGGACACTCAGTGGGGTCGGGCGGTTCCCCGGGAGAGGCCTGCAGGGCAAATGGGGTGGAGGCTCTGCCATCCGCCCTCGGGCATCTCTGCAGGGCAGGGGCCGGACAGGAGGCCAGCCCCTTCCTCGGGAAGAGCAGGCATCACGAGCCGACTGCTCTGCCTGTGTTAGGGATTCGTGTTACGTGCCGGGGTGAGATACAGGACACGTGGACCTGGGGGGAGAGGGGCCCTTGGAAACTGGTGTCCTCTGGGGGAGGCGTGGCCAGGACCAGCCTTCAGGTCAGGGACAGTCTGAGGTACGGTGGGAAGCAGTAGATGGCGCTGGCCGTAACTTGGGGCACTGGCCACACCCCGGGGAGACTGAGGCCCGGGGTCTGCGGAGAGGTCCTCGGCTGGAGTGTCCAGAGCGGCCCTGCTGGGGTTGGGCACTCACTCTGGTCAGGGGACAGGTCGGGTCTGCTGTGGCCCCTGCACGCTGGGACATGGAGGACACAGGCAGGTGGAGGTGGGGGCAGGGGTGGCGGGATGCGGGGATGGGGGGCAGGGAGAAGCCCAGGAGGAGGGCTGCCAGAGACGGGAGGCAGGGGGCAGGCAGGAGGGGTGGGGCCTGGCTCTTCCAGTTTGGGTCACATGGTGCCGACCCCCGAGTTGCTCCATCTTGCCTCCCATTCGCCCAAGACAGTTCCCCAGGCCAAACAGCAATCCTGGGGCGACTCAGGAGTGTGCACCGTGTCCACGGCTCAGACCGGCGGGAGGCGGCTGATGCCCTGACCAGCCCCGCCCCCGTGGCCACAACAGTGCCCGTCTCTGAGGTCCCCGGGCCACCACCAAATTTGGGATAGGTGGCCACCCCATGGGGCAGGGCCAAGCCTGGCAGTACAGGGACTGACCCCTCTGGCCTTATTCCCCCACCGATCCCCACCACCCACGTGATCACCAGTCTTCCCCTCCAGAACATGGCGAGGCGGACAGGGGCACGGGGGATGGACGGACTCACAGCCAGCCGGCGGATGCCGTGGGGCCTCGGGTGCGTTATCCCCCCCTCTCGGAGCCTCAGTGTCCCCATCTGTGCAGTGGGGATAGTGAAGGCTTGCTCCCTCCTCTCGTGCCACTGCCCCAGGGAGACCTGTCCCTGCAAAGTGCCTGGCCTCTGCCTGCCGCACACAGAGGTCGGGGGCCACTGTACCCCACTGCTCTCCCCGGCTGGGCAACCTCTCAAGGCCACACCTGTCTGTCTACTCAGCAGGGCGCCCGGACACAGAACAATAAAGTCTTGACGGGGGGAGGGGTGGGCAGCAGTCATGCAGTCGCCTTGCGTGGACGTGACCCCACATGGCCCACTCCCACCCCAGAGTGTGACTCCCCCAGTAACACAGCCGAGGAAATCGGGGTGCAGGTGTGTGGACTGTGTGCAGCGGAGCCGGTGCCGGCCCTGGGAGGACTCATGGGGGACACAGAGGGGGACAGGACGCACATTCCGGCGGCGCGGGCAGTCAGGAAAGGCTGGTGGGCAGGGGTGGGGCTTGGGGTCCTGGAGAGCTTCAGGAAGGGGCACCGGGCACGGGCGCCAGGAGGGGAAAGGGAAGGAGAAGGGGGCAGGGTGGGCTTCCGCAAAGCCCCCACCGGCTGCTCCCTCCTCAGGGGCGGGGACCACACAGAAATGGGGAAGCAGGAGGGGCAGGGAGGCTGGGAGGTCAGCGGGCTCTGATCTGACCCACCGGCCCCCAAATCTGCGCGAGCTTCCCCCAAACGTCTGGTGGGCTGTGGCGGCTCTTGGCTGGGAGTCTGGCAGTGCCCAGAGGGTCGAGGCGGCAGGCCCTGGGCCCAGAGGGACCTGTGCCATCCCCAGCCGGGTCCAGGCCCCATGGGCTGCAGAGACCCCTCCCAGACACCCCAGCTCAGCCACTCTGAAGCTGGCGGTGGCGGATGCAGATCAGCAGGTGTAGACGCTGCCTCCAGATAAATCAAAGCCCTGCACCAGTGGCCGGCCAGTGAGAAGGAGCCGGGTGACAGCTACAGGGCTGGGGGCAGCTCCCACCCCGGCGGAGAGGCCAGAGCTGGGGGGGCGCCTTCCAGCTGGGCTGGGCCCACCCCCAGCTGGGGATGAGGGTGTCCCTCCTGCGTTTCACGTCTGTAGGGTGCCTACAATCCCCGAGAGGTGGGGCATGCCGTGAGAGGGGTGACCCCCAGATAAGCCCTGGGGCGGGAGACAGCACCCCGGAAGGACGTGGAGTGGGGAGGGAGGAGGGGAAACGTGCTATGGCCCAGAGAGGGCGCCAAGCAGACATGGGGGGGGCGCAGAAGGGGTGTGAAAATGGCATCTGGGTGATGAAGGGAGGGGCAGGGTCCGGAGGCAGAGCAGGGCACCAGGTGGCGCTGGGGGCTCCCTGTGCAGGAGAACGGATCCTGGCTTCCGAGACTTGACCGCATCTGCCCGTTGCCTCTTTAGTGTATTCACTGCCCGTCACTCCGCAACCCTGGGCATGCTCAGCTAGGGATGCTCCTGGCCTGTTCCCGGTGAGGTTGGGGGGTGCCTGTGGGCGTCTGTGGTCAGCTGGGGGGCTGCTGGGTAGCCCCCCATCCCCCTGTTTGCTCCCAGAAGTGCAGGGAGGGGTATCTGACCCTGGGAGGGTCTCCTTCCCCCCCAGCGCTGCCCCTGCCCCAGCCTGGTCCCAGGTGCCACCTCTGCCCTGTGTCCCTCCCACCGCGCACACCTGTGGGCACCCCAGATCCTGCAGCAGCCCGGGGGTGCCGTGTCGGGCACGGTGGGCTACAGACAGGCCAGAAGCAGGACCCGCCGCCTGCCACCCTGTTTCCCAGCACTTCCTTCCAGCATAGATCTGCTGAGGGTCGAGGGTATGGGCAGGGAGGCCAACGACACGGGGCCTTCTAGAAGGTGTCGAAGGGGACCCTCTTGCCCAATTGAAAGAATTTCCAAGTTCTCTCGGCTGGGAAATCGTTTCTCCATGCGAAGCCCGTTTTGGAGCCGGTGGGGGTGGTTGTGGGTGTGAGGCCAGCTGGGCCCCTTGGGCTGGAAGTACTCCCGGAGTCCGGCAGGGCTTCAGATGGAGGGGCGGGGCTTCAGGTGGAGGGGCGGGGCTTCAGATGGAGGGGCGGGGCTTCAGGTGGAGGGGCGGGGCTTCAGATGGAGGGGCGGGGCTTCAGATGGAGGGGCGGGGCTTCAGGATGACAGGGTGGCTAAGGCGGATGGGCCCTCAGAAATCACTATGGGCCAGAGCCTGGCATTTAACAGCCCAGAGAGGCAGAGGGACTTGCCCAATGACACACAGCCAACGTCCCACCCAGTGCTCCACTTGTTCCCTGACAATCTTTACTTGTTGCACAAACAGAGACACAGGGAAAGAGAGCAGAGCGGAACCACTGCAGTCCCAGAACCCTCCCCCAGCACCTGGCTTCCCCTCCTCCCCGGGGTCTGGAGACAGGCCTGCATGTGTCTGCCCGCTTGGAACTGTGGAAGCTGACATTCTGCACCTGCTCTTGCAGCCCTGCCCTCTCCCACCTCATCTCTGGCCCTTGACCAAAATCCTCAGGCTGGGCCTCGTCTTGGGCCGCCTGCCCGCGGAGAACCATCAGCTTCGGCCTCAGATGACAGCTGCAGACCCCGACTACCCCGGCGCCGGGGGGAGATGCTCCCGGGCCCGAAGCCCACAGCCGCCGGGGAGATGGAGCTAAATCAAAGCCCACGCAGGGCCGTGTCCCTCCACCTCCCAAAGCCTCTTCATGACCTCACTTACTTTTTTCAGTCTTTGAAGGAAGTGCACACACAGGCCCACAGGCCCTGCTGGCCGTGCCCCTGCCTTGCACACCAGGCTCCAGCCACTCTTTGGACACACGAAGCTCCCTGTGCCTCAGGGCCTCCATACATGCCATTCCCTGCGCCTCAGTGCTGTTCCCCTTCGTCTCTCCATGTCCAGCTCCTGCCAGTCCTTCAGCTGAGACACCACCGCTGAGATGCCCTCCACGCCCACCCTGCCAGCTCGGTCCCAGGGCCCGTAGTCACAGCCCGCAGGCCGGGCTGCGGCTGCTTCCTAAGCTTCTCCGCCTGCTGTCTGTCTCTGCCGCAGGAGACCGCAAGCCCGTGACGGCAGGGACCGTGTGTATCTCGTTCTCTGAGCACCCCTGTGCTCTCACGTTGCTCGGCACACAGTAGGCGCTCAATAATGAACCAGTAATCAGATGAGTGGAGGGGACAGTGAGCCGAGGAGCCAGTCTGGTGCCTGTATGAAGGGACTCAACCCTGGGCGAGGAGGGGGGCCAAGGCCGAGGGCACGGGGAAGGGCACCAGTGTTCAGAGCCGGTGTCGGTGCCGCTCCAGAGCTGCCATGTGGCCAGGAGCCTGGGTGAGGCCAGGTCGAAGTGGCTGGTGACTGTCCCTTGAGCCTGTCCTTGCTTGGAGGACGGGGGCCGTGGGCAGGGCAGAGGGGGCGCTGGCAGCGCTGGCAAGAGGCAGGGCCCCTCCCGCCTCCTCCTCGGAGCCTGGGCGCAGGTGCACACACGCTCACGCACGCGGGGCCCCTCTCCCGCTCTCCCAGGCCCAGAGGGTCCTGCACCGCAGTCCTGCGGGGCCCCAGGCGCAGCAGCGTGGACTGGGGAGGAAGCGGGAGGGGAGGCGGCTGTGGGGGCTCCCAAGGGCCAGGCTGGGGGGTGTGAAACGGGCCTCCCCGCCAGGGCACGCTGGGGCCAGCAGCTGGTGCTGGGGCATTCCGGAGAAGCAGCCTGTGGGTACCCTGTGGTCCCTGCCCTCTCCCCACCACTCTCTGCCTTGCTAAGATTTTATTCCCAACACCCAGCCCACAAAGCAGGGGTGTGGCTGCTACAGCGTAGCTTGGGACCCCAGCCTGCGCTCCCGGCCCCCAGCGGTGCCCCCCGCCACCAGGGGCCGCCCTCGGCGCCACCCCCCCCCCCCTCCGTCTCCAGCAACCCCAGCTGGGCAGAACGGCTGGCACTGCTCGCTCTCGGGCAGGAGGTGAGTGGGCGGGGCGGTCTGGGGCAGCGGCTCCGGCTCCAGCAGACGGACACCTCGGAGCGAAGCTAGCATGAAATATTCATGCAGTAAATGGTGCAATTTTGTCTGCATTCAGCCAACTTCATGTATATTTCAGAGTATTATGAAATGATAATGTTGTACAACAGAGGCAGGAGGGCCGGAGCACGGGGGCAGGGGGATCTCAGGGCAAGGAGGAAGGGGTTGGGTGGAGGATGCTGCCGGACCCCCGTCACTCTGGAGCACGGGCACCAGGAAGCCAACTGTCTGAACGGGTCGAGGAAGAGAACGCGGGTGGGGGACACACCTGCTCTCAGATGGGCGGCTGCGAGGCGTGGTCAGTGGGTCGTGGGAGCCCCCGGGGGTTCCAGAACTTGACAGGAGACCGCCCACCCTCCGCTCCAGGGCAGAGGCTCCCCAGGCACCCCCTGTCCCGACGGCGCCCCACCGCTGCCTCTCTGCTCTGCGAGCCACAGAGGGTTTGGGATTCAGGCCAAGGCCCCAGTGCCGATTCAGCACTGGGCGCCTTCCGGGCACAGAGCAGCCGGCGCCTCCGGGGATTTCGACCTGCTTCTGCCACAGAGGCCCCGAAAGCAGCCCCTCCCTGGCCCCTCGGGGTCTGCAGCGGTCAGGGCGCCTCCCGCATCTGGGTGGGATGCCAGAGCCGGGCTGTGCTCTCCTCCGGCCGTGGGTCTGATGTGGCCGCCGTTCTGGGGACTGGCCCACACAGGGCCGTGTGCGATGTCTCAGCGGGGAGGGCGTGGGGGCCTGGCTGGGTTTCTGGCTCTGAGGCTGGAGATGAGCTCTGGGCCGCAGAGATGGTTCAGTGGAAGGAGATCGTGTTCTCTGGCCTCTGACGCCCAGGTGTCTGTCTCGGGTTTTGGGGGCCCACCGTGGCTGCCCTGGGTCCGCGGTCTTGTTCCACCCTGACCACCGACCCTGGTTTCTCTGGGCCAGTCTCTCTGGGCCCCACCCTGAGGAAGAGCCCCCACTTGGGAGGCCCCCGGTTCCAAAAGATAGGGACCCCAGAGGTCTGGAGGCCCTCGTCTGAGCTGACTGGCTTAGTGACAGGGTTTTCGTGGCCCTGACCCCCGACACTCTTCTGCCTCTAGAGCTGGGCAGGCCTAGGGGACCACAGTCAGCTGGACCAGGGGTTGGCAAACTATGGCCTAGGCGGCAAATCTGGCCCACTGCTCGTCTGTATAAATAAACCTTTATTGGAACCTGGCCACACCCGCTCACTTGAGAACGCAGTGGCGGAGCTGTGAGCCGCCACAGGGCCCGTGTGGCTTGCAAAGCCTACCGCGTATGGACCGGTCCTTTCCAGGCTGGGTTTTCGGGCCCCTGAGCTGGAGTCCTTCGGCTTCTGTGGATGGGACCTGGCAGGCCTCTGAGCGCACAGGGCACTTGGAGGGGAGCGGGGACTCTGTGCCCTTGGCTGGCGGCATCTGCCTCCACTCTGGTCACTGGGTGAGAATGAATCTCGTCCCTGGTGAACCACAAAGCCACACTGTCGGGTCTGCAGCCTCCACCGGGCGTGGGCCAGGGAGGCGGGGGAGGGGCCGGAGGGCCACCCCGCTCTGCTCACGGACATCTCCCCTTGGCTCTCTCCATCTCGTCCCCATTCTTGGAGCGTCCTCACGCTCTCAGCCCCCTCCCCTCACCCCCCATCTGTCTGTCTGCCCTCACGCTCTGTCTCCGCTTCTGTCCTGGGCTGGCCCAGGCACCAGGCACCGACCAGTATGCAGTGGCCTTTGCGGCTTGAACGTCGCTGACTCCTGGCCAAGAGCCTGTCCTCTGGCCCTTGGCCGGCAGCCAGCCCTCTCCCCTGCCACCAGACCTGCCCCTTCTCCTTTCTGGGCTCCGAGAGGCCACCAAATGCCTGCTTGCTGTCCACGCATCCATCCCACAGTTTCTCCTCATGAAGGCAGAGTTGCACCTGCGTCAGGACCCACTGAAAACACCGATGCCTGGTCCCACACGGGCCACAAAGCAAAGTGAGCAGCTGGTGAATTTAGCGGAGTCCCCGAGGGACTCGCCTGGTGAAGTCTGCGGGTCTGATGGGTGGGCTGGGCCAGGACTGGCTCCCCGAGTCCCGGAAGCTCAGCGCACGGACCCCGAGCACGCCTGCTCCCCAGCCGTAGGGAAACGGTGTGGGAGGGGCGGGGGCAGCAGAGGCCAGGCTGTCCCTTCCAGGAGGTCGTCCCCAGGCCAGACTGCCCATCCCACCACCCCCTGGAGGCTGAGGGCAGCCGTGCTCTGTCCAGCTTGGCCCACTGCAGGCGAGATGACCAGGGGTACCCCGTTCCCTGGCCACCCAGCCCAGCTGGCTGTCACAGTTACTGCTGATTAGGACGATCCCACAATGGAGCCGTGGCTCAAGGGGGTGACTGAGCTGGATGGTGGCACAAGACGGGCTCCCCTATATGTTCCTGTATTAAAGTCCAGCCCCCAGCACCGCAGAGCAGCTGTATCTGGAGAGAGGGCCGTTCAAGACGTCATTAAATGGAGAGATAGGACGGCCGTAATCCACACAGCCGGTGTCCCTACAGGAGGAGCTCAGGACACAGCTGCGCACGGAGGGACCAGGGAGGAGACCGCTGCCTCCAGGCCCAGGGGGCGAGGCCTGGAAGGACCACCCCTGTCCACGCCCGAACCCCGGCTTTCCAGCTCCCAGACCCCGACACGAGAAACGCCTGTCGTCTAGGCCGCCCCGCCTGTGGCCCCGGCCAGACCTCGGGCACGGGCCTGCTGTGCCGAGATTTCCTCTGCTGGGAAACGGGACAACACGGCGCCCGGCAGAGCAGGGCCGTGGTGACGGCGGGGGAGTTAAAAGATGCAGAGAGCGTGGGGCTTTGCTACCCGGTTTCTGCCCGCTCCCCATCTCCAGGGCCGGGAGGCCCCAGCACCTGGCCCACAGCTCCCAGGCTGGCGGTCCCAAACAGCACCCCCTAACGGGAGAAGGGAGGAGGGCAGCCACGCTCAGGCTTGGGGTGCACTGTTTCCCCCAGGAGAGACTGAAACATAAAGGCTCTGTAGGCCCTGCTGGGGGGCCGGGGTGCGCTTCCGGTGAAGGCCCGACTGCAGGCACCGCGCCACGGGGCCTGGCCCAGGCCACGCAGGGGCTTCCCCTCCAGCACTCCTGACCTGGCTCCCGGGGACAGTCACCCACGTGTCCAACCATGGGGCCACAGCGATGGTGGACGGCTTCTCCAGGCCATGTGCCTGGTGAGTCTGCATGTCCCCAGGGGGACGCCCAGGAAGAGGGGGCCGTGGCAGACCCATGCAGCAGGCAGGTGTGGAGAGAGGGCAGGGCTGGCCCCCCCCCCCCACCCCGTGGGACCTCCCCCAGAGGAATAGGGATGCAGTCAAGGCCCCGGTCCCTCCCTCTCTCCCGAGTCCGGCCGACAGTGGCCCCGCAGCTCCAGCTCGGCCCTGACTGTCTGAGGAAGGAAGAGGCCCCGGAGGCAGAGGACGGCCCCAGGGACAAGAGCCACCGGGCACCAGCCCCGCGCGTCCCCCTGGGCAGGCCTCTGGGCGGGTGTGGGTCTCTCCTCGTCACTGCTGGGGGGTCAGCCCGCCCCCGCCCCCTGCCCCCAGCCCCAGCTGCTGTGGCTAACGGTGCACTGAACCGCGTGCTGAGTCCACGGGCAGGAAGGAAGGGACAGCAAAGGGGGTGCAGGGATGCGCCCTGGAGACCCTGCCTGGGCACTTGCTGGCTGCTCCGTGCTCTCACAGTCGGGGTCCAGGGAAGGACAAGGGCCTCTCTGCTGAGGCCGCCCAGGAGCAAGAGGGGGCGTCTGTGCCGCGGGCGCTGGGGGTCCGGGGTGTGCAACTTGGGCGGCCCTCGGATCAGCGCCGGGGGGCTCGGGGACCGGGCGGGGGGGGGGGGGCGGCCGCTCCTCACGACTCTGCAGGCGTGACGGCGACGACGCTCAGGGCTGGTGCGGGCCCGTCCCAGCCGTGGCTCCCACCACCTGCCACCGCTCCCAGCCCATGTCACCCACGGACACTCCGCCTCCCAGAAGCCGGCTGCGCTCTGGAAACGGGTCTGGCCGGCGGCCGCTCCCACAGCCTTCTCCGGCTCTCCCTGTAATCTCAAAGCAAGATTCCTTCGGGAAAATAACAACCTTGTTTCAGCGGAACCCAGAGAACTGGCTTCTAGGTCAGAGAAGCTGGGCTGCCCCTGCGTGCCGGGTGCCTGTGTGGTGGCAGGAGCTGCGTGTCCCAGGCGGAGAGGGTCCCAGGAGGGAAGCTGCAGGACTCGGCTCCTGGGACCCTCCCTGCCAGCCCCAGGCCCTTGAGCCGTGCCAGGCCAGGAGCAGCACCTCTTCTAATATGGCCACGGACACATTCCCCGGTGTCCACTCTCTCTGCCGTCCTGGACGCCTCCTGCCCCTCACCACAGGCTCACAATGGGGCCGGCAGGGAGCCCGGGACTCCGGGATCATGTGCAGGGGACGCATTTTGGGCGTGATGGGAGGGAAGACTGGGCTGGGGGCAGTGCCGGCCGCCAGCTGGCTTCAGGGAAGGGGGAGGGGAAGGGAGAGCGGAGGACAGAGAGCCGGCCACTTGCTGAGAGTCCTCTTGGCACCGAGGCCCTGACCCCTTCCATTCACTGCAGGGCCCTGGGCAGAGCCCTGGGGACAGGGCTTCAACCAAGCTGTGGCTGAGACAAGTGAGCCCTTGCAGCGGACAGAGGGGGTCCAGCCCCGAGCCCCCCGCCATTGGCATTGAGGCGAGGCGCAGCCGCCACCGAGACCCGCCGCAGCCCCTCTATCACTCACCCTGCCTGACAGGCCTTTCATCTGAAAATACTGCGGTGGGGTGGGGGGGGCTGGGAAGGACACGGATCCGTGGGGGGCCGGCTTCATGGGGCTTCGGGCAGAGGCGCAGGACCCACCGCGGCAGCCCAGCCCAGCCCTGCCCTGCCAGACCGGGTGCTGGTGACGGGGGGCTGGAAGTATCCTGCCTCCTGGGGCCTCCCTCTACCTGTGTCCCGTGGGGCTCAGATCCCTCCCTGGGCCCCGCCCCCTCCCTGCCCCCAGAGCGTGGATATTGGGGGTGGGGTGGTCCCAGCCTAGGACATGCTCCGGGAAAAGAGCTGAGCTGTGCTCTTCAAGGCAAAGACTGCAGCCTGGGGCTGGGCTCCAGGGGAGGCCCCTCCTTGGGCTGCCCCCTCCCTCTCCCCATCCTCCCTCCTGACCCGCCCCTATTGGGAAAAGGCTGCCAAGACCTGAGGTGTCAGTGGGGGAGGGGAGGTAGAGGCTCTGGACCCTGGCCCTGCACCTCCTCCCTGGCCCTCCCCAGGGTGAAACCAGACCCTCTGAGGAGGGGACCCGGAGCGCACGCACAGCACCCTAGAGAACGGGGCACCTGGGGACCACGGGAAGCAGGGCAGGAGGGGTGAGCTGGGGACCCGGGGAATGAGGGAGGTGTGGCTGTGCCCGTGGGTGGGCGCACACACCTCCCTGGGCCACTGGGCGGGCGGGCTTCTCTGTGGACCCGGAAAAGGGCGGACCGGCCAGCAGACCGGAAGAGACACTGTCTGCGCCCAGGACCCGGAGCCCGGGCTGCACAGCCTGAGGCAACTCACTCACCTCGGACAGTGATGGGGGACGGCCCCCCACAGCCGCACCCGCACCCCCCACGCTGCCCGAAGACGGTGCACGAGGCGACCCCGCTGCCTCCTCCCCGAAGGGAAAGAACCAACCGGAACCACCGCACGACCACGCGAGGGTCCCCACCGCAGCACGGCCCCCATGACCTCTCGGAGCCTCTGCTCCCGGGGCTCCCCTGGCCTGGGGAGGGCAGGCGGGCGGGGTGCTGCGCTTGAGACAAGCCAGCGTCTGGCTCGGCCCTGGGGGCTTCCACCCCGATCCGCGGCGAGTGGATAAAGCTGAGGATTAGGGAGCGGGATCCGGCTCCAGGCTGGGAGGAAAGAGCCACGCAGGAGGCTCCCCCAGACGCCAGGCCCGGTGGGGCTCCAAGCCGCCGCTGGCCCCGTGGACCCACAGGAGCGGCAGGCCCAGGGGCCGCATGGACACCCAACCTGGTGCAGAGCCTGAGCCCGCGGGCACAGAGCGGACACACAGCCTCAGGCTGCAGGACAGGCCCCTCGGGATTCTCCGGGTGGGGACCCGGCTGTCCCGGAAGGCCAAGGCCCCAGTTCTGACGTCCGGGTGATCCTGGGCCGAAGGATAGCAAGCGGAGGCTGCTGTCCACTCGCCCCGGAGCCAGGCCCCACGTCCCTGGGCCACGCCCCTTAGCCAGAGAACTCTCACAGAATGGGACACTCAGAGAGCGGGACCCTCAGCTCAGGCGGTAGAGTTGAGTTCCTTCTTTCCTGTTCATCTTTATAAAAAATGCGGCTCCTGGGCCAGGACAGGATTTAGAGCTCCGTTAGACACACAGGCCCTTCTGACGCGAATCTGAAGCCGTGGGAGGACAGAGAATACAGGCCGGTTATCAGGGGGACGCCGGCCTGGGGCACTCAGGGAGGCTCCCTGGAGGAAGGGGCTGGGCTGGAGCCTTGAAGGATGTGTAGGAGAGAGCAGAGGAAGGGTCCCGACTGGGGCCATCAGAAGTCACGGCACAGAGGCCAGACACACAGATGTTGGTGTCAGGAGCCCAGAGAGCAGGGTAAGGCTGGGGGTGAGGGGGGACACCGAGGAACCCCAAGATGCTCCTTGGTTGTCAGCAAACCCCACCGAGCTAGAAAGAGGCCGGGGAGCCCCCTGTGGCACTGGCACGGACCCCGTCCGTCTCTTCTCTACAGACCAGCGTGTTCCACAGCCTGGTAGGACCCTACGCCCTTGGGACACGAGCCCTCCTGCACCTCAGCACCCCCTGGGGCACGTGGGGCTCGAAGCGCTTCTCCCCAAAGCTTGAGCTTTGCTCCTACAGCTTTAGCTTTGGTCAGAACCGGACCCCCACCGCCAGCTCTCCAGGGACCCGGCCCTCCTGCGACGGGGGCAGTGGCCATAGCATCAAACCCACGACCACGGAGGCCGGCCCAGCCCACCAGGACCGCCGGCCCTCCGGAGGCGGAGAGCGGGGACGAGGCAGGCCTGGACGCAGCCGCCAGCCCTCCTCCCCAGCTGCGGGCGCTGCTCCGGGTCCCTGGAAATCCGCGTCCCATGGACCGGCCGCACCCCGCAGCCTCACCCGCCGAGCCTGGCACGATGGGGCCTTAGCACGGAATGGAATTTCCCCTTAATTACCACGGCGCACAGATACTGTTTAGTCCATAATGTGGTTTCCCTGCTCGGAGCACGGACCGCCGCGTGCACACGTGTTCCGTGTTCCTCCGCCAACCGGCGGCGCAGGGAGGCCCCGCCCCTCAAGGTGCAGACACCCCGCCCCTCCCCGGGAGGCCCCGCCCCACCCGTGGCCAGGCCCACTGCACGCAGGGCGCTGGTGTGACCGACGCATGTCACACGGCTCACACATGCACCGACTATCCTAATAGGCAGACAGGAGCATAATTTTTCCTCTAATTACATATTCAGCACTTCTGAGAAAATGAGATTTTAGTAATTCAATTGGACTGAGGAGCAGGCCTATAATAAAATGAAATTTGTAACAATCGTGCAGTTAAATTAGTTAAATGGAGAGGAAGAGGCTGTGGGAAATTGACCCCTCGATCTCCTAAGGACTAATCAGACATTTGAACTAAGTTGTGCTAACAAAACCCGGGGGTGTTGTGGGCGGAGGCCTGGGGTCTGCAGGGGTGCGGGGACAGAGGACGGGTGGGCAGAGGGTGGCCGGGCGGCCACATGAGAGCGGCTCCAGAGGAAGGCGGGGAGCAGAGTGCAGAGGAAGTGCGGGTGGCTGGCGTGGAAAAGCCCCACAACACACTTTCTGCATCTGGCGGTTCTCAAACTCCGGGGTTTCAGAGCATCCCCCCTGCGGGGGGACCTTGGTTTGTGCAGGAGAGCTTGCCGGGGCGCTCCGACTGAGTGCAGGCGCGGCGGGGGCTGTCTGGGGGAGAGACGGGACAGCTGGGGGCTGAAACTGCTGGTCCCCTGCCACGCCCCCCCCAGCAGACAGGCTGCAGCTGTGGGAGAGAAAAGCGGCTGCCCCGGCCTCGCAGCCCACTCCTCCCACCACACACCTGCCCTGCCTCTGGCCCCGCCCCCTCACGGAGACACGCATTCCGTAAGCTGGCTTGAGCATCCGGGGGCTGCAGGCTGGCCCTGAGCTCTGCGGGTCACAGCAGACCTGGGGTCCTTCTAGGGAAAGAGGCCGCCCGGCCCAGCCCTCTCGGCCCTCAGTGCCTTGGGTATCAAGATGAGGCGTCGGTGCCAGGTGCCGAGGGGCCCTGGATCCCAGAAACAGGGGTCCAAGTCGGCGCTGTAGGCTGGGCGTCTCTGGGAGGGGAGGGGCGTGGAGGGCCCCAAGGCATCCTGTACACCCCCCTCCTAACTCTGAGCCAGACCCTGTGTTTTCAGGGAGCAGTCGTCCAGAAGGCCCTGCTGGGAAGACCCAGGCCAGAGAACAAGTCCCCGGAGGCTGAGAGCCCAAGGGCAGGGTTTTAACGAGGAGAAGGTGGCTCGCCCAGCCCACCCTCGGGGCCCTTCTCCCCCTGGGCCCACAAACTGTGGGTTCCAAGCTGCCTGGGTGGGTGGGGAGCCCCAGAGGAAGGGCCCCGTGGCCTGCCTGCACCCACCAGCCTCCCACCTCTGGCTGGTGCCAAAGCCCTGCAGACAGGGTGCCTGGCTTTGTCGGCGCCCCCTTCCCCCCACCCCTGCCAGGCACCAGCAGATGCAGCACCCATCTCCCTGCCTGCAGCTTCTCAGTGCCCAGGTGCTCTGGGCGGCCCCAGGCCAGACGGTGTGGACAAAGCCCACTGTAGCCCGCCCTGCCAGGCGGGGGGGGGGGTCTCCGCTGCAATCCTCAGGTCACCCACCGGCTCCGCAGGTCCCCCTGGGCAGGGTGCTGCCACCACGTCCAGGAGGTGTCGGGAGACAGGACAGCTCCTGGCGTCAGGGCCCCGAGTTCGGCCCCGGGCTGAGCACTTTCTGGGGTTATTCTGGGTCATCCAATTCCCCCAGATGCAGGTGCCTGTCTACAGAGGCCGTGGGGCCTCTGCCCGGCCAGACCCCTCCTCCCCAGGGTGGGCAGCACGCACCCCCTTCAGTGTGGGGGCGGGGCTCTCTGTTCCCAGCAGCGGGAAGGAAGGTGCTTCCGAATAAACACCTTTGGGCGCGCCTAGGAATGGCCACCTTTGCTAATGAAAGGGGCTCCCCTGGTGGCCCACAGGGCAGGGGACACGGCAAAGACAGTGGCTTCTCTGGGCCACGGATGTGGGTGGGCCCTGGCAGCCCTGCTCCGAGCCTCACCTGTGTGGGGGTTTGGAGCTGCTGGGCTGGGGGGCGGAGACCCGACACACCCTGAGGTCTCACTGCGCCCGTGTCCCCCATGGGACCCTTGCGCCAGGAACAAAATGGGCGTCATCTGCTGAGGAAAGACCCGGCCACACCCCGGTCTTCCCAGGGAAGAGGGACACTCCCAGGCCCTGGAGCAGACGCACGGCCAGACGGAGGTGGGAAGGGGGCCGCCGGGGGCAGTGGGGCTGAACCCCGCCTCCCACCCCAGTGCTCCGGCCTGGCTCGCCCTTGCCCCCAGGCTGCAGCGGGCCATTCAAATATTTATCTTTGTTTCATTTTCCAAAAAAGGAACAAAGAGAAGGCAATGGAGAGAGGAGAAAAAATCCAAGTTTCTCATTTGAAAGTTAATTAGTCTAATTAGGTCTAATTAAGAGCCCCCAACACAATGCGGCTCGCAAATGAACTACAGGCTCCGCATTTCCTCGGGTTCTCATTTCAGATGGAGCCAGGGAAGCCTGGAAGGGGGCTGGCACGGTGGGGTCCCCTCCCTCGGGGGGGGGGTGCGGATGGTGGGGGGGGCGCAGAGGCAGAGCCCACAGGCCCAGATTCCTGCACGGAGGGCGGTGCCAGGCTGATGGCAGGGACTCAAACCCAGTTCCTGACCCCGTCCCATGTGTCAGTTCCTGGGGCCTTGGCCCGGGGAACCTCTGACCCTGCTCTCTGGCTTGATTTCAGGCTCTGCACCAGGGTATCGATGGCCCTGCCCCCAGAGTCTGCGGGTGTGCACAGCTTAGGTGAGGTCAGACGGTCTTCAGGGGCTGAGTCCTGGTTTGGGGGCCTGGCACCTGCCCTCTGGCTGGGAGGGGACCCTGGGTTTACTGAGTCCCAGGGATGTGCTGAAGCCGGGGCTGCCCACAGCTGTGATGGGGACCCAAGCGTGGTGGGTGACAATCTGGCTTTGCCTCGCCCCTTCCCATCCCCTTCCCCTGCCCCATGTGCCATGGGACAGGAGCAGGCCAGCCCAGACCCCAGAAAGGACACCAGGGGTGGGCCCACATTTCTGCATTTCTGGGGGCTCCCAGCACAGCCCCGGGGAGGAGGGTGCCGGCCAGCAGGCCCAGGGGGCAGCGCTCCGGACAGGAGGCTGAGCCAGGCTCAGGGGTGCCCGCTATGAGGTCCCACAGCCCAGGGCCGCAGCGCAGGTGGCAGACCCAGCAAAGCAGCAGCGGAATGGCTGGAGGGGCTGATTTCTGAACCAAGATCAAAAGAATTAAGTAGGTTTAGCTGTGAGCCACAGATGAAGGCGGGGGTCCTTGAGGCACACACAGGAGCTCATCTGTGCAGGAGGGGGCGTGGCTTCACGAGGCACCACTCTGGGGATGGTGATGCTGAACCCCAGCACTGAGGTCCAGGGCTGGAGGCCCGGCCCCGAGGGTGTGCTCCCGAGCGCACGGTGTAGTGGAGGGGGGCTTTGCTGCTCAGGGCCCGCCCACCCCGCTGCCAGGGCCGCCCCTCAAGCCCGGCGCAGCAGGAGAAGCAAGGAACTTCTCGGGAGGGGAGTTCTGTCATTGCAGCGGTGGTGGGACAGCTACGCGCTTATTGAGTCACCGTGCCGCACACCCTATGGTGAGCAATAGATTCAATGCCAGTTAGACTCACAAACAGCAAGGGGCAGAAACCGGAGTCCCTGAATCCGGGAGAAACGGCCTCGCAAAACGACCACGTGGGAACGAACTGGGCAGGGTCCTCCGCAGGCGGTGCGCCCCCACCTTCTCAGTCTGTGTGCCGCAGTTTTTCTTTTCTGTAAAATGGGCTGATGGCCTCTGCGCTGGGCTGCTGGAAAACTCCAGGAAGAGCATGGGGGGCCAGGTACGTGGCGGAGGACGTGCCCCTCCCACTGGCTCTCTGGGCTCTCCGTCGGGGCCCCTCTACGGCGGCGCTGATCGGAGGGGTGTGAACGTCCCAGCCCCGCACTGCGCATGCGGGTCAGGCAGGGACGCACGCCCCCTCGCAGGCTCCCGTGGGACACGGCCCATCCTCCTACATCACAGGGGGGGCAGGGGCCTGAGCCCCACCTTACAGAAAGGGCACCAGGGCCCTAAGCCAGAGTCTCCTGACCTCCCAGTCAGCCTGGGCTGGCATCCTCGCCCCTCACCCCAAACCTGCAAATGGCCCAGGGCGGGGTCTGCCCGCAACCCCGGGGGTAGGGGAGGGGGCACCTTGGTGGGTGCCTCAGTTTCCCTGGTGCACCTGTGCTGTCTCCTGCCTGGATTTCTTGTTCTTGATCCTCTCAGTCAGCCCCACCTAAGGCCCAGGCCATCCTGGAGCCAGAGGGGCCTCGGGAAGCTGCCTCTCTTGGGTGCTAGATCCTCTTAGGGTCTATTCCAGCCCCCCACCCAGGGGCAGCACAGAGCCTACAAGGTTCTAGCAATTTCCAAGGAGGAGGGAGAAGATGCATAGATACCAGCTCTCCAACTGAAGAGGGTAGCAGTCTTGGCTGGCTGGTGGGGTCCTGGCTGGCTGGTGGGGTTCCTGGCTGGCTTGTGGGGGGTCCTCAGCTGGTGGGGTCCCTGGCTGGTAGTGGGAGTCCCTGGCTGGTGGTGGGGGTCCCCGGCTGGCTGGTGGGGTTCCCGGCTGGCTGCAAGCTGCTGGACTAGGTGGGGGGTAGACAACCAGGGGCCGTGATCAGTCCCGGGTTTATGGGAGCCAGAAAACCGCAGAGCCACCATGAGACACCCCGAAGTCTGCGGGCACAGCAGCCCGCTGTGACATCCAGCCCCAAGGGCTCTGCCCCCCAACTCCTTGGGAGCCCTGGCGCCCCCGGGGCCCACTGAGAAGCTGGAGAGGGTGAGGCACATGAGGCCAGGCCTCCTGTGGACACTGATTTCTGAATGAAAATAAGTCCCTGTCACTGACTTGGGAGGAGCATAACCACACCGTGTTTGCTCCAGCATGGGTTTAAATTGCTGATTTGCTGAAGAGAAAGATTTAAGACCACACACTTCGGGACCTTGTCTCAGCCATTCCTACTGGGCCTGAATACATCTGCAGCTTTAAAGAGGCCAGCGGGGTCTGGGTTCTGGGACCGGCCACTGGGCTGCTCCAGGCCGTTACCCGCCCCCCGCCGGATGGGACGGAAGGAGGCACAGACAGCCCGTGGACCCACGGAGAAACAGAGGCCCGGAGGCCCGACCTCCACACCACCGGTGCAGCGGCCCCGGGAAGGAGGAGGCCACGCTTACCAGGGAGGCCGGACATGGGGACACGGAGGACTCTGCAGGAGGCTCTGGGCACCGGGACAGAGACGGCGGCCCGGCAGGGACGAAGGCCGCTCGCTGGCCCATCCTCCCGCTGGCCCTGTCTTAGCGCCCGCCCCGGCCCTGCATCACACATATTGACACACGTGCCAGCCCGGAGAGCCGCTCGCTCTGCACTCTCCCTAGTCCCCAGTCCTCAGCTGCGGGGCCTGGACATCTCCGAGCGGCCCCCTGGGCCCTGCCGCAGTGCTGCAAAGGGCCCCCCACACAGTGCTGGGGCTGCGGGAGTCTGAGTGAGCTCAGGGACGGGCACACGTGTCCACCCAGGCACTCGCTCGATGGGCGACCTCGGCCTGGGCTTCATCAGAAGAAACAGACGATTTCTTCCCATGCACCCTAGGCAGGGCCAAGGCTTGGACCAAGAGAGTAGTAATAAGGAGACCAAATTGGGAACGTTTAGGGCCCCCTCCTGCCCCGCTCCCCGCCCCCACTCTTGCTCACAAGCCGACGCGCTCACACATCCCGTGCAGGGTGGTGGCCGGACCTCTCCCACGAGGACCCTCCAGAGGCCAGGGGAGGGGGCCCCTTGGGTCACCCTCAGCCCAGGACTGAGAGACCCCTGCCCCCCAGGTGTGCAAGCCCTCGAGGGCAGAGCCCACCGCTCCCCACGGCGGGTGCTCCCCGTGGCAGAGCCCAGGAAGGGGCCCAGATCGTAGGGTTCCCTTAACGTGCAATGTCCGGAGCAGAAGGGCCCAGAGAGAGCCGCCTGGGGTTGGCCGGGGGCTGGGGGCAGGGCCAGGGCCCTGAAGGCTGCTTCATGCCGAGGGGACCACGGGAACGTTCTGGAATGGGGCACCGGCTGCAAGACCTCGTGAGTGTACGGGAGCCGCGGGGCTGCACGCGTCACACGGGTGTGAGATGCGAACCATACCGCATTCAAGAGAACCACAGACGGGAACCG